>NW_026562100.1:223237-342827 GCF_028858705.1 Grus americana
GGGCAAGCTGGTTAGTGGAGGGTGTCCCTGCCCGCAGCAGGGGGGTTGGAACTAGATGATCTTTGAGATCCCTTCCAACCCAAACCATTCTATGATGATTCGATGATGATGAGGAGGTACAGGTGTGAGACACCACCAGGAAACAGGGATGGCCTGCAGTGGAGAGGATAGAGGGATGACGAAAGTCTGAAAAACGCCCAACAGAGATGAACTCTTTCTCCCCTTGGCTATGGCTGTTGTCTCTGCCACTGATGCCTATGAGGGAGCACCTCATCCTTACAGCACTAGAGTCTCATGGCCTCCCCTTCCCCACCCAGGAGCCTGGGAGGTGTTGGACCCTGGTCCTGCCCTTGACATTGCCCATCCTCACATCACACTGCCCCAGGAAGAGCCCTGAGCAATGTGTGAGGGACAGGATCTCCCTTCCCAGGGGCTGGGGGTCACAGCTTGTCCCTTTGACTTGATACAAGACATCCAGGATTACTCAGAATCTGTTCCACCTTTACATTGCCTTTGTCTACCTGTCATCTCTGCCTCCAGCTTTCTGCTCTAACCAGCCCCTGGGGAGGCTTCGTCAGTAATGGTCCTCGGTGGGACCTGTTAACACTCCAAGAAACTTTGGAGTTTGCATCTGACTTGGACTTCTGGAGAGGTTTCTTCAATTTCCTCTCAGTGTCTGAGGTTCAGGGACCAAACCCACCCTCAGAGGGGTCATTAAAATGCCTTGGGCTGGTCCTCTGCTGCTGATCTGAGCTGGGCTCCTGGGATGGAGGGAGCTCATGGCAAGCGGGCAGCGCTGCAGAGAGACAGCTCTGCCCAGGAGCAGCTCCTCTGCAAAGCGCAGCAGGGCTGAGGGCACTGCCTGCAGGCAGCGAGGGCAGACAAGAGGAACGAGAGAAGTTAAAGGCAGTCTGGGCTGGGAGGACAAGTGAGAGCTCACCAAGAGGAGAAATCATCACAGCCCTTGACACGGTAAGTCTCTGGGTGCAGGCCAATGCAGCTGCAGTTCATGGAGGGATCTCCTAAAGCTCGCATAACCCACAGCCTATGGGATCTCTCTCTTCTATAGAGGAGGAGGACGAGCTCCAGAGCAGGGTTTTCCTGCTGCACCATCAGAGGGACAGGGCATGAGAGGGACAGGGACGGCTGCAGGGTGTGAAGGTGGGTGTACAGCCCAGGGGTGCCCAGGACTGTTCTTCAGAGCAGGGTCTCTGTGCCCCAGGGGTCTCATGTGCCATGACAGGGACTCTGCCGCCTGCCAGGGTCAGCACTCAGCCTGACCAGGGAGCTCCCCACGGCATTACACACCATGGAGAAGGAGTGGGTGGAAGAAGTGACCCCCAACAGGGTAGGATCCTTCTGATATTGATTGAGAGGGTGCTGTGTAAGCAGGGCTGGTTAGTGCTCCAGATCACCACGAGGAAAATGGCGGAGGCAGCATTTCAAGAGGAAGGTCAAGGCAGGGACTACCTTCTCAGCTTTCTTCTAAGGGAAAGGGGAGAGGAGCTGTCAAGTTTGAAGAAGTCACTGAGACTCCTGAACCCTTACACTGAGGGATCAACACAGCTGCCAGAAGCCTCCTAAGTGCCTTCACCCACTCCTCTACCAGCAGACAGCACCACCATCACCTTTGCTTGCAGCATCAGTGCTTCTCTGACCTACTCCTGCGGAGCTGCTAACAGGGAGGTGCCCTGGGCAGAGCCCTGCTGCCAGGAGGTGTCTTCAGGGCAGAGCTGAGCACAGAGCAGGTGGGATGGGGTCTGTGAGCACTGACAGGGAGGAGACTTGGAGACAGAGAAACGGCTCCCGGCAGGGACATTCCAGGGAGCAGAGAGCCAGGCCACCCCTCGGCATCACTCTCTGCTCAGCTGCTTAGAGAAAGAGAGAAGAGTTGTGAGAAATGGACTTTGAAACTGAATTCTTCTGAGCTGAAAAACATCCAGTTTCTTCTTCAAGTATATTGTGTGTGAGATCACCTCTGATGAAGAAAGGTGCAATAACCACAGGGCACCTGCGTGGTGAGCAGCAGATCACTCATAGACAGACCAGCTCTCCTGACTCTGCATTAGGGCATAAGGAGCCCTTTTGTCCCTCAGGGCTCACCAGTGTCCAGGCTGAGAGCAAGGTGAAAGATGAGGATTTCTGCCCCTTCAGAGAAAGTGGCCTCACTCAGCAGCACAAACCTGAGCTCATAAAGAGGAATTGAACAAAGTTTCCTCCCAAAAATGAAAAGTAATTTTGAGGGGATTTTTTGAGAAACAGCATAGGACAGGCTCAAAGAAGTCTGCCCTGACTTGTCAATGTCTTGTCCTCTTTCAACAGTTCCCCAAGCCCAGACTGAACAAATGTCCAACGGCAGCTCCATCACTGAGTTCCTCCTCCTGGCATTCGCAGACACACGGGAGCTGCAGCTCTTGCACCTCTGGCTCTTCCTGGGCATCTACCTGGCTGCCCTCCTGGGAAACGGCCTCATCATCACTGCCATAGCCTGTGACCACCACCTCCACAGCCCCATGTACTTCTTCCTCCTCAACCTCTCCCTCCTTGACTTGGGCTCCATCTCCACCACTCTCCCCAAAGCCATGGCCAATTCCCTCTGGGACTCCAGGGTCATTTCCTACCGAGGATGTGCTGCACAGGTCTTCCTGTTTGCCTTCTTGCTTGGAGCAGAGTATTCTCTTCTCACTGTCATGGCCTACGACCGCTACGTTGCCATCTGCAAACCCCTGCACTACGGGACCCTCCTGGGCAGCAGAGCTTGTGCCCACATGGCAGCAGCTGCCTGGGGCAGTGGGTTTCTCACTGCTCTGCTGCACACGGCCAATACATTTTCCCTACCCCTCTGCCACGGCAATGCTGTGGACCAGTTCTTCTGTGAAATCCCCCAGATCCTCAAGCTCTCCTGCTCAGACGCCTACCTCAGGGAAGTTGGGCTAATTGTGGTTAGTGCCTGTTTAGCCTTTGGGTGTTTTGTTTTCATTGTGGTGTCCTATGTGCAGATCTTCAGGGCCGTGCTGAGGATCCCCTCTGAGCAGGGACGGCACAAAGCCTTTTCCACGTGCCTCCCTCACCTGGCCGTGGTCTCCCTGTTTATCAGCACCAGCATGGTTGCCTACCTGAAGCCCCTGTCTGTCTCCTTCGCAACCCTGGATCTCGTCATATCATTTCTGTACTCGGTGGTGCCTCCAGCTATGAACCCCCTCATCTACAGCATGAGGAACCAGGAGCTCAAGGATGCAGTGTGGAAACTGAGGACTGGATGGTATTCGGCAGCAATAAACTGCCCATCTTCTGCTGCATAACAACTATTATTTAACTCATTACAGGCCCAGCCTGTCCTCTGTAATTTATATTGTTGATGATGGTGTTTTACTTGCAATGATGTTGTCATCCCCTCTCTAATTCAGTCTCTGCTTTGCTTTTCTGACCGAGTGGCTGTGTAAACGAGGAGCCATGCTCTCTGTGTGTTTAAGTAAAATAAAGGGCCTTGCAGCAAGGTGGGGTTTTTTTTTGAGATCCTTCCTCCAAGAGCTTTATTGATGTACAGGGACAGTTCCTGTGTGCAGAGGTGGCAGGGAAGAGAGTCCTGGCATGGCAGCACTGCCAGGAGGCACTTGATCTCCCAGAGCTGTTCTCTTTTCACTTCCACAATCTCTTTCTGATCCCTTGGTGTTTTGGGTTTGCGTGGTAAGGTTTTGGTAGCGGGGGGGCTACAGGGGTGGCTTCTGTGAGAAGCTGCCAGAAGCTTCCCCTGTGTCTGACAGAGCCAATGCCAGCCGGCTCCAAGACGGGCCCACCGCTGGCCAAGGCCGAGCCAATCAGCGCCTCTGTGATAACATATTTAAGAAGAAGAAAAACACTTAGAGAGAGAGAGCTTTTGCAGCTGGAGAGAGGAGTGAGAAGATGTAAGAAACTCTGCAGACACCCAGGTCAGTGCAGAAGGAGGGGCAGGAGGTGCTCCAGGCACCGGAGCAGAGATCCCCCTGCAGCCCGTGGTGAAGACCATGGTGAAGCAGGTTGTCCCCCTGCAGCCCATGGAGGAAGGATGAGGGGGTGTAGAGATTCCCCCTGCAGCCCATGGAGGAAGGATGAGGGGGTGTAGAGATTCCACCTGCAGCCTGTGGAGGACCCCACGCCGGAGCAGGTGGAGGCACCTGAAGGAGGCTGTGGCCCATGGGAAGCCCATGCTGGAGCAAGTTCCTGGCCAGACCGGTGGACCTGTGAAGAGGGGAGCCCATGCCAGGGCAGGTTTGCTGGCAGGACTTGTGACCCCGTGGGGGATCCCACGCTGGAGCAGTTTTCTCCTGAAGGTCTGCACCCCGTGAGAGGGACTCCATGCTGGAGCAGGGGAACGATGAGAGGAGTCCTCCCCCTGAGGATGAAGAAGCGGCAGAAACGCCATGTGATGAACTGACCGTAACCCCCAATCCCTGTCCCCCTGTGCCGCTGAGGGGGGGAAGGTTGAAGGCGGGAGTGAAGTCGAGCCTGGGAAGATGGGAGGGGTGGGGGGAGGTGTTTTAAGAGTTGATTTTATTTCTCATTCCTCTACTCTGTTTTGCCTAGTAATAAATTAGATGAATTCCCTCTCTAAGTTCAGTCTGTTTTGCTTGTGACAACAATTAGTGAGTGATCTCTCCCTGTCCTTATCTCGACCTACAAGCATTTCGTTATGCCTTTTCTCCCCTGTTTAGTGAATGGGGGGAGTGAGAGAGTGGCTCTGGTGGGCACCTGGCCTCCAGCCAGGGTCAACCCACCACACTTGGCTTTGGTGTAAGGCCTGATTGCCCTGCAGCTTGGTCACAGTCCTGATGCGTGGTCGTCCTGGGACCGCAGGCAGGGACAGGCAACGGGCACTTCTGTGACAGAGCTGGCCTCCGTAGGAGTGGTTCCATCATGAAAGGGCATCTCCTCAGGGCAGTGCATGAAGCCTTAAGCCTTCTTCCAAAGTCACTCTCAAGAACATGCCTGTGCTGGTTTTGGCTGGGATAGAGTTCATTTTCTTCAGAGTAGCTAGGATGGGGCTGTGTTTTGGATTTGTGCTGAAGAGAGTGTTGATGATACAGAGATGGGTTTGTTATTGCTGAGCAGGGCTTACACGGAGTCAAGGCCTTTTCTGATCCTGACACCACCCCACCAGCGAGTAGGTTGCGTGTGAACAACAAGTTGAGAGGGGACATGGCTGGGACAGCTGACCCCACCTGACCAAAGGGATATTCCATACCATATGACATTGTTCTTAACGATATAAAGCTGGGGAAGAAGAAGGAAGAGGGGGATATTTGGAGTTACGGCATTTGTCTTCCCAAGTAACCATTACATGTGATGGAGCCCTGCTTTCCTGGAGACAGTCGAACACCTGCCTGCTGATGGGAAGTGGTAAATCAATTCCTTGTTTTACTTTGTTTGCACAGCTTTTGTGTTAGCTATTGAAATGCCTTTACCTCAACCCACCACTTTTCTCACTTTTACCCTTCCGAGTGTCTCCCCCATCCCACTGGAGCAGGGAGTGAGCAAGCGGCAGGTGGTGCTTAGTTGGCAGCTGGGGTTAAACCACAACACTCCTGTGATCACTGTCAGTGTTTTCTCATAAGCAACAAAATTCAAGTCATCATTTCTACCACCCCCAAAAGAGGTTCTTCACATGTGAAGTCATTGTTGCAGTTTTAGATAAAGGTAAGGACATGCAGAAGGTCTAATCACCACTACCAGGTGGGAGCTTCCTGCATGCTTCTCATTACAATCAAATTTATTCTGCATCCCAGGGATAAGCTTGGCAGAACACGGCCTGAAGGCCAAGCTGTACGTAGAGCATAGTAGAGGCCTGGGTCTGCTCAGGTTTTCTGTGACACTGATCACTAACTCCTGGATGTACCGTGGTCTGTACCATGTACCAATACTCCTCTCTGCTCACGTCACACTTTCTGGATTGTGCCCTCAAACGTGTCAGAGCAATCAGAGAGGTTTTGGGATCCTCAGAAAAGGCAGACATCAAACATTTCTTCAAGAAGGGCAAGAAGGAGGATTGGGAGAATTACAGGCTGGTCAACCTCACCTTAGTCCCTCAGAAGGTGATGGGCCAAATACACCTGCAGGGATTCACAGGCACTGAAGGAGAAGGAAGGGACTGCCGAACCCATATGGGTAGGGGCAAGAAGGGCATGTTTCGTACCTGGACCTTAGCAAGGGCTTTGACATGGTCTCCATAGTCTCCATGTAGTCGGATTGGGCCAACCCTGTTGAATGTCTTTATTAACTCCCTGTACAATGTGACAGAGGGCATTTTCAGCTCCTTTGTGGATGATGCCAAACTGGGCAGAGCCTCTGAGCGACCTCATCAGGTTAACCCTGCCTTGAGCAGGATAGCCGGACAAGATGAACTTCAGGGCTCTCTTCCAACCTGAGTTATTTGATGATTCCATGAGTCTCTCCCTTGGAGAGCTTTTGGAGACAGAATCGACAGAGGAAGAAGACAAAACAAAGAGGCCGAAGTAGAGATAGAAAATGCAGCAGTAGAAATACAGCAGTTCCTCTGAGGAACATTTCTCCACTCAAATTGTTGGTAGGAAATCTACTGGATAAATTTGATGAAAGAAGCTTACTTTTACCTGCTCAGGTACTGGGCCACAAAGAGGGTGATGGTTGGGTACGGTATGATGTGGTCAATTGTGTATAAGTACCTCATAATCCAGTAGGAAGCAAATGGGGAGGTGAGGTCAGTTCTGCCTCTGGAGGTGATAGGCCAGCAGCAGGAACGTGGCTGAGAAAGGGACTCTGAGGTCACTTCATTCTGAAATAGCTGACAGGCCAGACCTTGGCCCATGGCTGGGATATGTGCTTTAAAGCTCACATCTGCCAGTGTCTCTGACAGGCCAGCAGAAGGCACCTGGTTGGCACATTGTCTGTGAGATCCCATCTGCCAAAGGACCTAGGCTTAGTCCAGGAAGGGGGCTTATATCTTGGTGGTCATGTCTGTTCTGCCTGAGAACATGATGGGACAGCAGCAGGCACACGGCTTGGTCGTGTCTATCTGAGAAGCTGAAAGGCTAGCAGCCTTGGGAGATCATGGTGAGGTTACTTCTGCCTGGTCAGGTGAAAGGCCTCAAGAAGACTGGTGGGTTGGGATGCCTGCCTGAAGGGTTGTTTCTCAGATGGTGGAGCTTTTCTTGGAGGTAGGAAACAACAGGAGAGAGAAACGCTGCCACACAGTGCAGCGTGGAAGGTGGAGACTAGACATGAGGAGGAAGAACTGTCACTCCAAGGGTAATGCTGTGGTACAAGAGGTCATCCCGAAGGAGTATGAGATCAGTCCATCTCTTTGTGTTTCAAGGAACAGAGCGTGACGGTGGACAGACGTCCGTGAATGTATGGAAATGCCAGGGTGAGAGCAAGGTGAGGAAGTGAGATGGGTGTCTACGGTGTGCAGGGAAAAGAAGCAGCTGTGGGACAGCGTAGGACAACGTGTGGTGGAGATGGCAAAGGGTGCTGGCAAGGCTGGAAGTCGCCAAGAGAACCCAAGTCTGTGTCCCCTTGGCAATCGTCTCTGCCACCAAGGCCTGTGAGGAGACATGTTGTCCTAAGGCACTGGGGGGGCCTCGTTGCCTCCTTGCACACCCCCAGTAAGGCTGGGAACTGCCATCCCGTTGTCCTTCACTCAGCATGACACCCCCCACATCCCACTGCCCCAGGAAGAGCCCTGAGCAAGGCGTGAAGGACAGGATCTGCCTTCCCAGGGGCTGGGGGTCAGGCCTTGGCCCTTCTGCTTCATCAAACAAAAGCAGGGCTTTCTCTGCATCTCAGCTGCCTGCACATTACCTTTGCCTACCTGCAATCATGGCCTCCAATTATCCCTTCTAACGAGTCCTCAGGGAGCCTTTGCTGGTCATGGTGCTCAGTGGGACTCAATGCTTCAAGGTACTTTGGGTTTTTTCCTTTTACACCGAGTCTTTGAGAGGTTTGTGCAATCTCCTCTCAGTACCTGAGGTTCGTTACTCAGCACCAAATACACCATGGGACTCATTAAAATCAAGTAAGCCCTAATGAGCCATCTCTCTCCCTGTCATTTTCTTCAAGTCTTCAAGAGTTGTACAGATAATTGGAGCTGTTTCCCAGTGTAGTTATGGAGAAAGATTTCAAAGAACTTCTAACAAAGAGGAGGTTTTATTTCCAAGGGTGTATTTTACTACTTTTCAGTTTAGAGAAGAGGTGATGGCAGCATTCCCCAGTAGATCTTGCTCCAGGGTCTCTCCTAAGGACGCCTGGACAGGAGGAAAAGCAGTCCCTTGAGGTCTGACACAGCATGGACAACCTTCACCTCAGCTCCCCAGCCCCACCATTTCTCTCATTGGCCACCGGGGACTTTCCCTTACATCAGACTTCTCCACTGAATTCTGCAGCTGGATGTTACAGCTCCTTTGTACCAACCCGCACTTGCTTTCCTTAGAGAAATGGCTGCACACAGGCACAGATTTTTTTTCCTATTTGCAAGCAAAGAAAAGTCAAGCACGATAAAGTTTCATCGACAATAAAACACACTCTGCGCCATATGCTTACTACAAGCTGCCTCTAATGACGTTGCATTTCTACAAGGGATAATCTTATGAGAAATGTTTTAGGTAGGTAGGTAGGGAAGTAGATATATAGATAGATATAGATATAGATATAAACATAACTAAAGAGTTGGCTAAAGAGACAATTAGACTACTTAATGACAGGGCAAGCTTTTAACTCCCTGATGTCAAAGCAGCAGCTTTGGGTGGGTGACAGGAATGTGAGTGAACAAAGAGCAGGGAGAGGAGAAAACTGGAGCACAATGGAAAGGGCCTTTGTCTAGACAGTCTGCTGAAAAGATGACTTTACAAAGGGTCATTGTATAATAGACAATAGTTAGATGATGAAATAAGGAAGGTTCAGCACAGGGATAAGGAAAATCTTTTTCTGCATGAGGGCATCCAAGCATTGGAACAGGTTTCACAGAGACGTTGTGCCATCTCTGCCCTTGGGTGTTTTCCATCCCCCAATGGATAAAGCCTCGAGCAATGTGGCCTGACTCCACATCTGATTCTGCTGCGAGCAGAAGGCCAGAACAGACACCTCCTGAAATCCCATTTAAGAAAGTCGAAACCAAAAAGATGCAGCAGTTTCTTGTCCTCAAGGTCTGCATTTGATGACAGCAGGGAATGTTCTCAGGTTCCCTGTGACCATGGAAGTAAGTCAGGTTCTTAGTTTAGTCAGAGCAGCTGCAGCTGTCATGCCTTGCTCCAGGCACTGCTGCTCAGGTGCAGGCCTGCTTGACAGGTATCCCCAAACTGTCCTGACCATTTCCTTTGCTTCACCATTCATTCCCTTGTCACTCCCTTCCCACCTCTCCAGTCCTACTCCTTATCTCCTCCCATGCAAAAAGACAACCCCTTTTATCCATTTCCTCACAGGCCCTGCACATTCTCCCTTTGAACCCTTATTTGGTGTTTCTGAGGTGGTTATAATGGTGCTTTCTGCCTTGATTAGCAACTACACTACACTAGTACTCTTCTTCTCATCTGTAGTGTCCTGTAGCTACCTAAGTTATCACCTTGTTAGAGGCACCATGGCTCAGGATGAACATCAGCACAGGTACTTTCAATGTTGGAGGTTCATTCCAGAGGGACCTTGACACACCTGGGGATTTGGCCAGCCGAAACTTGAAGATTTAGAAGGAAAAGCTGCAGAACAACTCCGTGCAGCAGCATGGGCGGTGACCACGCAGGCTAAGGGGTGCTTGGAGGAGAAGGGCCTGTGACTCATGATGGCTGCCGTAGGAGCCAGTGGGCTTTGCATTCCGAAATGAAAATGGAGAAAATGGAGAGTGTCTGGGGGAGGTCTGCCAAAATGGAGTGAGGAGCCTAAAGCCTGAGCTGTAGGAGAGTCTGAGGGAACTGGGCCTCTCTAGCTGGCTGAAGGGAAGGCATTGGGCAACCTCGTAAGAGCCTGCACCTACCTACCTTGAGAGATGAGGGAGCCGAGCTCTCTTCTGCAGTGGCCAAAGAACTGACAGAGGAAACAGCCACAAGGTGCCTCTTGGGAGTTTTGGGCTGAGCCTTAGAAAAAATAACATGGACTAGAAGGAGCACTGCTGTGACCTCCACCTTTGGAGCTCTTCAGGTTTCAGCTCCGCAAAGTCACAGCTGCGTGGAGGATGGACTAGAGTCCCCCAGCAGTCTCCTCCTGCCAAGCCTTCCAAGAGCTTGTTCCTTGGCACGTGCTGTACAGGAAGAGATTAAGCTGGAGGTGAGGCTCTCTACATCATAGGATAATTCAGGGTGGAAGGGAGCTCTGGAGGTCTCAAGTGCAATGCCCAGCTCAAAGCAGGGCCAGCTCTGAGATCAGACCGGGTTGTTCAGGAAATGTCAGCATCCACAGAGAGAATTTACACACAAACGAGGTCACCATCACAGAACTGGAGACGAGGCATTTGACCAGCTCCCTGAACACCGCTATCGGTAGGCCATGCCTCCTGAGATTCCTGGGAACATGCACCTTCTTTTCCAAGGAGTGGGTTCCTTATGCAAGTTCCCTGGCATATCTCCAGACCATGGAGTGCTTTAGACTGTAAACAGAATTGAAAGAAAGCCTCTGACTTGGGTACTATCAACCTCATTGCTCAAAGAGAGGGATATGGAGGCATCTCAGAGCTTCCACGTTCCTGCTACAGATTCAATGCCTCATAGGAAGGAGCTGAAGAAAACACTTTTGAACTGGTATAGCCTTTAGATCATTTCACCTGTGAAGGCTCTGCTCTCTGCTTTCAATCGTTGGCACCCTGCTTTTCCTCACCTGCTTTTCCTTGCTCTCCTGCCAAAACCTGACCAAGTGATGAGAAGAAAGGCAGCAGAAAGGCCCTAGGCCTCCATGAATCAGCTGTGGTGTGGCAGCTGGAGGGCGCTGGTGTCATTTCATTGTACACCCCACAAAGAATCCAGCTAGGAAGTGACTCTGCAAGTCTGAATCGACAAGGTCCATGGACAGCCCAGGCTGTGTCTATGGCTGTGACTGGAGACCCATACACCTGCAGTGCAGATCAAGCTGGGGCTGAAAGTGGGCTTCAATGGGCTCCTGGGCCCATGGACAGGGATGCAGGTGGAGGCTGCAGGTTATGCTGGTCAGGGCCATGAAGGCCGATGGATGCTCTCAGGGCCCTGACACTGCCCCCGTGGCATCCCACCTGCCAGTGCCCGCAGGAGGCCAAAGTCTCATTCCCTCATGTGCAGGGTCTGTGCTCTGCTAATCTCCTTCCCCTCGTCCCTGGGGATGTGGGAGACCACATGGTCACTGCAGACCAGGCTGACACTGGTCTTCACATGCCTGACCAGTTCTTCCTCTTTTGGGAGTACCCCATCCAGGTGAGCAGAAGACTGGATGGCCCATTTAGAAGCTGACACACACACACACCCCCATGCCTCCATTTAACCTGTTGCGTGTTCCATAGAGAATGTCCATTTATCTGAGCTGCCCTGACATCCCACAGGGCATCCCCCACTTCTCATCTTCCCTGCTGGTCTCTCCTAAATATGTTCTATCTCCACCTACCACAAAAGCCCTGGGAGGTGTCCATCCCCACCTCGGCTCTTCTTCCATTGACATCACATCTCTGTGAAAAAGTGTGAAGAAGAAGGAGTGGCAGAGAGGTTCTGTGCTGACTGTAACCCCTCATTCACCATCCCCCCTGCGCCTCTCAGGGTTGGGGGAGGTAGAAGAATTGGGAATGAAGGAGTAATCTGAGCCTGGGGAAAAGGAGTGTGGTGGGGGAATGGTCTTTCATATTTTTGTCATATCAAAAGTCTGTTTTAATTGACAATAAATTAAATTGATTTTCCCCAAGTCAGCTCTTCTTTGCCAATGACAGTAATTAGTAAGTGATCTTCCGGTCTTTATCTTGACCTGTGAGCTAATCTATCTTATTGTCTCCCTTTGTCTTTTTGAGTTGGGGCTGTGAATGAGCATCTGAGTGGGTGTCTGGCTGCCGGCCAAGGCTAAGCCACTACAGAACCACCACATCAGGAGTGCTGTGTCCAGTTTGCAGCTCCCCAGCACAAGAAAGACCCTGACAGATTGGAGCAAGTCCTGCAAAGGCAAGAAGGATGGTTGGGGCCTGGAGACCATTATGGACAAGGAAAGGTGGAGAGAGTTGGGGTTTTTTTTGAGAACTCCCTCGGAGTCAAACACTAGAAGAAAGACCCAGGCCAGTTGGTGGGATCTCAAACAATGGATTTTTTTCAATATCTCTTGAGACAAGACCATGAACCCCTGATCTAGCTGGACCTGCCTGAGAATGGGCTTGGCTGAGAGACCAGCTGTGGCAAGAGCTATGGGACTTGGATTGTAATGAGCGTCAGTAGGAAACTCGTTTTCTTTTTATTAATAATGGCAGTGGAGTTGGGTATCATGAAGGCCCGGAGGAGGACAGAGGTGGCCATGCAGCAAAGGTCCCTCCTCAGGACTGAGGTGTATGGCCAGAGATGGAAATGGCCAGTGTGTGGGGCAGCCAGGGAAAATTGCCCAGCCGGGGCAGCGTCCCTAGGGCGTCCAGGGAAAAAGGCACAGACTGGGCCCCTCTCTTCTGCACCTTTGCTCCTTGCTTCCTTCACCGTGACCCTTGGCTCTGCACCGTGATCTGCACCCTGCCGCGTGCCCCCACCCTGCACACTCACACAGCTTAGCTCTACACTGTGTTTGTTCTCTCCTGGGCACATTTCAACCCAGCCCAACCCCTCCCCGGCAATCCCTAATTCTCCTTGCCTCTTCCCAGTACAGTGGCCAAGTCTGGGCTGGCCCACGGCAGTGCCCACGGCAGGGTGCTGCAGAGCTCTGGGCACTCAGCCCACAGCCCCAGCCCCTCTGAAGGGCACAGCAGGTCCTGGGGGGCAGAGCAGGGGGTTCCGGCTCCCCATCGGTCCCAGGGCTTGACCTGGCCGCAAGGGCATGAGGAAACAGAGGCCACTCACCCTCTGGCTCTCCTCTGTTCCTACTGTAGGTGACCCTCCATGCTGACTGCATTTGCCCCCTTCTCTGCCCCCACCAGCCCCACTCTCCAGGACAGCATGGCAATCCTGGCGCTGGAGCTCCTCAGCTAACAGCTCTCCAGTCTCCCTTCCCTGTGCCAGCGGGGTTCCCGCTGCCTCTCCTGTGATCGCAGAGTCCTCGTTTTCCTGTGAATGCCTGGAATTAACACTTTACTTTAAAAGGTAGAAGGGGACGTTCAGAGTGATGGCATTTGTCTTCCCAAGTAACCGTTACACGAGATGGAGCTCTGCTTTCCTGGAGATGGCTGAACACCTGCCTGCTGATGGGAAATGGTGAAGGAGTTCCTTATTTTACTTTGCTTGCATGCACGACTTTTACCTATTAAACTGTCTTTATCTCAACCCACAAGTCTTTGCACTTTTACCCTTATGATTTTCTCCCCCATGCTGCCGTGGTTGGAGTGAGCGAACGGCTGTGTAGGGCTTGGTTGCTGCTTGGGATTAAACCACGGGACAAAAGTGCTTTTATTTCTCATTCATTCCTGCCCCCCTAAGGGTTGACTTCAGACAAAAAGATGCTGCTGGTTAATTTATTTTGCTTAAATGCAGAGAGAGTCTGGCTCCTCATTTATGCAGACACTGTGGGTCACACAAGACAGGTGGATACCTAGGACGGAGGGGATGAATAAAGACATTTCTTTGCAGACAGCATCATCAAAAGTGGAAAAGGAAAAAAAGAGAGAAAATAAAAAAGAATAAACGAAGAGAAGGAAAGACAGGCTTAGACTGTCAAGATATATATTGGGAGTGATTTGCAGAGGAAGGTACACAGTCTCTGGCTGTTAAATACCATCTAATCAGTTTCCTCAGGGCATCCTTGAGCTCCAGGTTCCTCATGCTGTAGATGAGGGGGTTCACTGTTGGATGTAGAACCATGAACAGAACTGCCATCGCCAGATACAGGAATGGGGAGGAGATGGAATGGGACTTCAGGTAGGCCATCATCATAGTGTTGATAAACAGGGAGACCACGGCCAGGTGAGGGAGGCACGTGGAAAAGGCTTTGTGCCGTCCCTGCTCAGAGGGGATCCTCAGCACGGCCCTGAAGATCTGCACATAGGACACCACAATGAAAACAAAACACCCAAATGCTAAACAGGCCCTAACCACAATTAGCCCGACTTCCCTGAGGTAGGCATCTGAGCAGGAGAGCTTGAGGATCTGGGGGATTTCACAGAAGAACTGGTCCAGGGTATATCCTTGGCAGAGAGGTATTAAAAATGTATTGGCCGTGTGCACACTGGCATAGAGAAACCCACTGCCCCAGGCAGCTGCTGCCATGTGGGCACAAGCTCTGCTGCCCAGGAGGGTCCCGTAGTGCAGGGGTTTGCAGATGGCAACGTAGCGGTCATAGGCCATGACAGTGAGAAGAAAACACTGCTACAACTAAAAAGAGAAACCAAAATATTTGAGCAGCGCATCCCAAGAAAGAAATTGCACTCTTGTCTCAGAGGTAATTGGCCATGGATCGATGATGCCATGATGGAAGAGCAGTGGAGACAGAGCCCAGGTCGAGGAGGAAGAAGTACATGGGGGTCTGAAGGCACTGGTTGCAGGCTATGGTGGTGATGGTGAGGCCATTGGAATAGCTGATGGCATTTGTGCTCACTTGGGTTCATCTCCCCACACGCACACACTGTGCATGCTTATGTCTCGTCTGAAGCATGCAAACTTGGACTTCTGACCTTGTCATTCAATGTCCCTCTGGGGAGGGAAGAACAGCCTCTCTGAGCTGGGCTGAGAGGCCAGTGCTGGAAATGGTGCTTGTTATTGGCTGCTCTGTGATGGCTGCCCTGGGGCAACTTCCCCGGCATGTCCAGCGAATAAGGGCCCAGAGCAGACTCTGCTCTGCCGGTCCTCCTTCTCTCTCTCAGGAGGCCTGGCTGTGCAAGGACACTGCCGTGTGCCCCCAACCTCCGCACTCACACGCTGTAGCTGATCACTGGTGTTTTCCTCTCCCTGGCACTTCCCATCCCAGCCCCTCCCCAGCTCTCCCCATCTGCCTGCCCTTGCCCCAGCACAGCCCAGCACAGCAGCCCAGGTTGGGACTGGTCCCACAGCAGGAAATGGAGGTCGGTGACTGTGTCTCTGGCTGGCATGCTGACAAGATCCCCACCCCAGACAGCCTGCAGCCCCCCATGCCAGTCCCACTCCCCAGGACAGCACAGAGTCCTGGCCCTGCGGCTCCTCAGGCAGCTCCTGCGGCCCTAAGGATAGGGCAGCCTGCCCGGTCAAAGGATTTCTCTTGCCTTGCACACACGTGGTGCCCTGCTCTTCTCCCAGGACATTCCATTTCCCCACAGAGCCTTTCCCCAGGTGAGCATGTCTGTGTTGGCCTGGCCGGCCATTCCCGCACCCTCTCCTCATGCTCCCCGCAGCCCCTGAGCTGGTGGTGCTGCTCTGCAGAGCGCGTGGGCTGCGGTGCCCGGCGCCACGGGCTGACTCTGCAGGGCCGGTGCCGGTCGGGCTGCGTGGCAGACCTAGCTCAGGGCTGTCACTGCCATTGACTGCCTCCCACACAAGTTCTTCTGAGGCCATGGAGGGTGCGCAGAGGTACCCTGCCTCACTTCCAAGGCAATGAGATGCATTTTGGTGCTGCAATGCATCCAGCCTATGTCATTTCACTGAGGGTGATAACGCATCACTCACCAGACTGCTTTCCTTGTGCCTGTTGTGTCCCCCGCGTTGCAGAGCTCGGACTTTCCTGTTCACACCCAGATTTGGCACTTTACCTCTGGTCTCCACCTTGGACAGGCTCACGCTCAGTGGGGCTCCATCCACCGCTGACTCCCCGGCACACGCTGTCCCTGCAGATCCCCTGTGCTCTTCTGGCAGCTCCTGAGTCCCTCCAGAAAAACATTCACTTGCCAGCAGCCCTGTGAACTGCTGTAGAGCCCCAGGCAGGTGAGTTGGGAACCATTCCCCATCTGCATGGGTGTTGGCCACCAACAAGCAACACCGGTACTGTCACCGAAATCCGGGAATAAACCTCGTAACACCAATGTAGTGCTAAAAGGCAGGCATTCTTTATTGCAGCGCTGGATGCACGGGGGATAGCTCCACCCAACGTGCATGCCAGGTGATCACCAACACACAGGTTATATAGAATCAAAACATACATATTCATCATATTTCCAAGAAAAGGCAGTCCTATGATAATCATTTCTGGGAAATCATTTCCATATTCTCCTCCCCGTCACGCATGCTCAGTGATTTGAGTCGGTGGTCCTCAAGGGTCTCTGGTGGTCGTCAGTGGTCTTGCTCCTGTGTCCGCTGGATGACCTCCTTCATGCAGACATGCGCACTACCCTTGTTGTAGGTGCATCTACCCATAGCAACTTTCTTCATAAGATTAATATTCCCGGGCCTATTGTCCGGTTGGGTAGGGACTGTACAAGGGACATAGCAGCATTGTATCTTGCCATGGTCAGTTAGCTTCATTACCTATTACCTAGGTTACAAACTAATTTTCCCAATCTGAGTCTATAGCTACCTTATAACTTCAAGTTACAAATATAATCAAATTATCCTAACTTTTATATAATCAACTTTTGATTGCTTTGTCAAAATATATGTGACATTTCCCCCCTTTGAAAGTTTTGAAAATTATTTCAATACTTTCACTATACTAATCATTTTCTATGTTGGAGGAAATTCTAGAATTGTTTGTTTCTTTTGCTGTTCTGCAACAGCTTGAACGATCATATGAGTGAAAGAAGCTTCACGAGTAATTTGCTTTCTCAGATATGTTAACCGATTCATCATTTTCCAGGCTATGACATACAATATTGCTGACAAAATCAAACTGATCAAAACCAATATTAAGAGAATCACGATGGGGTGACACAACTTGTTTAGGATGCCTGTAGCATTAGGTGACCATCCGAAAAGTGTGTCCCACCATCTAAGTTCTGCATTTCTCTGTGCTCTTTCAAAAACTCGGTGTATTTCTTTCACATTGTGATGAACAGTTATTAGGGTGTTTTGTCCGTTTTCCTTGATTTTTTCCAGAATTGCAATCAAATCCTTGTGTTGTAATAACTGTTTCACTAAAGTGAGATTCATTTCAATAGGTATGGGTAATAATTCATGAATCAACATGTAATTAGACTGCAAAAGTTGGTGAGATGTGACTGGGGTCGAATAAGAAAAGTCACATCCATCAATCTTAGTAAAATTACAAACACAAAAATTTGAATGATTTTTAATCTCTACGACTACCTTATCTACATATAAAGAATCACAAACAGTCCTTAAACATACACAGCCCTTACCAATATATATAATAACTGTTTTAGGGTTCTCGTTAGGATGAACCTCAAAATGGCAAATATTTTGTTCAGTATCCAGGCAAATATCTTGTGCCTCAACTGCATTACCTTTGCAGACAAATCCTTGTTGTTCTCACACGATGCAAGATTCGAAATTAACAATTTGCCATTTTTCATTCATTTTTCGGGCCCATACTCTATGCTCGGAAGGATAGAGTATAGTTCCGTTGTGGTTCAACCCTAATGCCCCAATGGGATAAATTGAGTATATAGTAGCATTAGATGTAGTGAGCACAAAAGTTGTAGCTGTGTTTGTAACGGGATCATAAGTAAAGTTTACCAGGCTCCACCAGGACTGGAGTTCTTTCTCAAAATCAGTAGCACTGTCCCAAACTATTTTCCTAATTTCAGTGGGGAGAGTGTCGTCTTCATCTTCTCTTATAATTGAGGCGGCTACCGACTGCATCCATAATTGAGCCTGGATACAACTAAGAGCCAAAGAGAGGTTATTCTGGACCACCCCAAGTGCGTCTGTAACTAATTTGTGGTCCCTTATATTTATTCTTTCCCATGTTGGCAATATATTTGACAACAGCCACTGGTTAGTTCTTAGAGCCAATAAAGAAGATCGTAAGGGTTGTTGTAATTTAGCCAAATCACTTACTGAAGCTGTCAATTTGTTCATTATTACTTCTGAATCAATGCTATTTAAAATTCCCAATCCTGTTCCCGAAACACCGGTCAAGTCTCTCCGTGTCCTTTTCATAGTAAGAGTTCGTTTCTGTAGCCAGGTTGTCCATCTCTCATATGAAATTTTTAAGAAAGGTGAACAAGCTGGTTGAATATTTGAAACATTGTTTCACATTGACAATTCAACTCGTTTGAGAGACCATGCCGGGTTAAACAACATTTGTTGCAAGCCTGTATTTCTAATCACATACGGTCCAATTTCAAAGATTTTCGAATTAAGCTCAACAATTGGTTGGGTAGTAGGTATTATGACGTCTATTTTAAGTTCTCCCCAGTATTTGGTGTTATTTTTACCACATATTATTTTATGGGAGTATTGTACAGCAGTCAAATTTAACCAACAGTCTAAATTTTGATTTTTACACAAAATCGGGCCATGTGGTCCAATTTCATAACTGTTTATAGGTTCAATGCGAGATTTAGTGATTAATCTGCATCTTATTGTGATGTCATTTCCTTGTGGTACCATAAAAGAGGGGGTGACTTCACCTTTACTAGTTAACGTAAAGAGAGTATCTGTATCAGCATGCGTGACTACTGCAACAAGCATCACTAGGGGTTTAGTTACAGCATTTATTTTGAATTTAAATGTACAACCTGACAGTTCTCCTGTCAATGGATTAGGTCATCAATTGCACACCACATAAACTGGTTTAGTTAAAGTAAAATTATATCAACAATCTCCTTGTTCCTTAATACAGGATTTGGTGATTTCAACATTATTGGTACTAGGGTCTAAAGAGTAGTTACCGACATTCTGTTGGCGGCAACACGTAATGAGAGAATTTTGCTTGTTACATTTCCATTCAGTGGTGGGACAGAGTCTCGTAATATTAGAACTAGGGTCTAATAGATTTCCGGAGATGGTAATTGAGGAAGCTTTCTCATGAAGAGATCCTTCCATCTTTCTACATCCTACTTGAATTCTTTCCCCAATTGCTCCAGTCAAGACACGGACCCAGTCCTTTCTGTCCCATGCCCACTCAGGTGGGTGGTAAACTTCAGATTCATGCATTATTACAGTGGCTAAATTTGGGGAACGGTCTTTGGGATATGGTCCCACACTCCCGGTATATTGGACAACAGCTTGGGACCATGGCCATTCTGTATTTCTTTGGCTACAAATTAGTGATGAAATACAAAAAAGTGTTATCAGTCTAATCAAACAATTCATAATATTCATAATTCAATAGATAACAGGCTAAAGAAACTGGTCCTTAGAATTTTTACACAGTCTAAGTTTCAAAGGTCCCTCTTGTGTACATGTCCACTGATCTGGCGGTGCCTTCTTTACTCGAGTGTAGTGAATCCAAGGCTCCACTCCTTCTACCTTGATCGCGGTATAAGTTGTTAACAGTACCTGGAAAGGTTCCTTTCACTTCTCCTGGAGTGGTTCAGAACCCCATGTCCTTATATACACAAAGTCAGCCGGCTGCTATGGATGTACAGGCGTATCAAGAGCAAGCGGCCTGGTCAGCACAATATATCTTCTAAGCGCTTCGAGGGTCTTTCCTAAAGAAATCAGATATGTTTTTAAATCTATTTTCCCTGTTATCCTCATGTCCCCTGGGATTAAGGGAGTTTGGTAGGGTTTGCCATATAATATTTCATATGGACTTACACCGTCTTTAGACCTTGGTTGGATTCTTATTCTTAACAGAGCTAATGGCAAAGCCTGTGGCCATTTCAGAGATGTTTCTTGGCAAATTTTACTCATTTGTCTTTTCAAGGTCTGGTTCATCCTTTCAATTTTCCCGCTTGATTGCGGTCTCCAGGGAGTATGTAAATCCCAATTTATCCCTAGGATTTTACTTACTTGTTGGACTATTTCCGCTACAAAATGTGGTCCTCTGTCAGAAGATACGCCCAATGGTACCCCAAATCTCGGTATTATTTCTTTTAGTAATATTTTGACCACTTCTCTTGCTTTGTTGGTGCGACAAGGAAAAGCCTCCGGCCATCCAGAAAACGTATCAATCAATACCAACAAATATCTATACCCATTCTGTCTAGGTAACTCAGAGAAATCGACTTGCCAATAATCTCCTGGGGAATTACCCTGCTTTGTTACTCCTAAAGGTGCTTTCCTCTGGTTTAAGGGATTATTTTTAAGACAAATTGGACACTTAGCTATTATTGATTTAATTATTCCTGTCATTCCTACACACACTACAGATGTTCTCAAATTTGTGACCATAGCATCCACACCCCAATGTGTCTGCTCATGTTCTTCCTTTGCAAGCTCTGTCATAATTTGTGGGGTCACTATTACCTGATTCTCTGGTGTTACCCACCATCCTTCCGCATTTTGGGATGCCTTTAAGTTCTCTGCTAGTTGTTCGTCTAGCTTACTGTATCTTGCTTTTAAATTTGGAATTTTTATCTGTTTTACTGGTACTCATGCAAGGATACCTCGTTCTGCAGCCTCTTTTGCAGCTTTATCCACCAATCGATTACCTATATTTATAGCAGTTTGACCAAACTGATGAGCCTTGCAATGCATTACAGCCACTTCCTTTGGTTTCTGCACCTCTTGCAAAAGTTGAAGAACTTCCTCTTTATACTTTATAGGTGAGCCCTGGGCTGACAACAGTCCTCTTTCTTTCCAGATGGTTCCATGAGCGTGGATCACACCAAATGCATATTTAGAATCCGTCCAAATGTTTACCCTTTTCCCTTCTGTCATCCGTAAAGCCTGCTTCAGCGCCACCAATTCTGCTTTCTGCGCTGATGTATTTGCAGGTAGTGTCCCTGACTCCAATACCTTGTCGGTGGTAACAACAGCATATCCGGCTATTCGCCTTCCCTCTTGCACAAAGCTGCTTCCATCCGTAAACAATTCCAGATCAGGATCCTTCAAAGGTTCGTCCTTCAGGTCCGGTCTGCTGGAATAAACTTGTTCAATAGTTACCAAGCAATCGTGTTCCAATTTCTCAGTTGGATTTTCTGTTGTTAGGAACATTGCCGGATTTACAATTGCTGTGGCTTTTAATTCCACATCATCTTGTTCCAATAGGACAACCTGGTATTTCAACATTCTGCTAGGGGATAGCCAGTGACCCCCCTTTTGTTCCAAGACAGTTATAACCATGTGTGGTACATATACCACTATCTTTTGGCCCATGGTTAATTTTCGGGCTTCCTGAATCAGCAGCACTGTCGCTGCCACTGATTTGTGGCACTCAGGTGTCCAAATCAAATATCGGTCTTTGGATTCCTTTAAGGCTTCATATAGGGGTTTCACATACAGTCTATAATTTAAAATCCAGAGTCGACACCACCCAATCATTCCCAGAAAGGCTCTCAATTCCTTTGGGCTGTTAGGTTCAGGGATCTGACAAATGGCTTCTTTTCTTTCATTTCCCAATTGTCTCTGTCCTTGAGATATCTCAAATCCCAAATAAATCACTGCTTCTTTCCCTATCTGGGCTTTGTTTCTGGAAACTCTGTATCCTCCTTGGCCCAGGAAATTCAGTAAACTGATGGTCATTTCAAAACATGTTTCTTTGCTTTCTGCTGCTATCAAAATGTCATCCACATACTGTAATAATATACCTTCTCCTTGATTCTGTTTCTTCCACATTTCTAACTCTTTTGCCAATTGATTTCCAAATATTGTGGGGCTATTCTTAAATCCTTGCGGAAGTACAGTCCATGTTAGTTGCATCTTTCGTCCTGTAGCTGGATTTTCCCATTCAAAAGCAAATATGCTTTGACTTTTTGCATCCAGAGGTATGCAAAAGAAGGCATCCTTTAAATCCAGTACAGTAAACCATTTATGTTCCTCCTTTAAAGATGTCAGTAAAGTGTATGGATTGGCCACTACTGGGTGTATATCTTGAACTATTTGATTTATGGCCCTCGGGTCTTGAACCAATCGGTATTCCTTACCTCCCGATTTCCTTACTGGTAATATAGGGGTATTGTATTTTGACTCACATTCTACCAACAACCCATACTCTAGAAATTTTGTAATTAATTCTTCTAATCCCTTCCGGGCTTCCCACTTAATAGGATACTGTTTTTGTCTTACCGGCTTGGCTCCAGGTTTTAAAGTCACCTTTACCGGTTCTGCCAGTTTGGATCATCCTGGAACTTCACTTGCCCATACCAAGGGAGTGACTGCATTGTCCACCGCTTCTGGAATTTGTTCTTCTTTGGAGGAATTCTGTAACATAAACACCCTCACCTCTATGGCTTTTGATTCTGGTATTAGTAATCTGATTTCTCCATCTTTAAAAATTATTTGTGCATCTAATTTGCTTAATAAATCTTGTCCCAATAAGGGCAACGGACATTTGGGCACGTACAAAAATTGATGTGTTTTACCTACTATTTTCCCAGCTTAAATTTTAACAGTTTCAAGAAAGGCCAGTTCTCTTTCCGCCCCGTCGCACCAACACCCTCTGCTGATTTATGGCTGAGTTTCGCTTTACACATTTATTATTCTCAGTCAAGATTGCCAGAATTTTTCCATCCCTTTGCATTTGTCTGACTTCTTTTTCTTTTTCTCTGTTGTTATACACAGTCCAGGCTACTTCAAGCATTTTACCTAAGTCTCTGGACTCAGCCCCTTCCATTTTCTGGAGTTTTTTCTAGGGTTGATTGTCCCATAAATATAGAGGCCAATTGTATAGCTTCTTCCGTGGTGTTTTTTGTTTGTGGTTTTGTTTGTGGGGTTTTTTTTTTTTGTTTGGTGTTGTTTTTGGGTTTTTTTTCCTCTGGGTCCAAATTAGTGTATTTTCTAGCAGTCACCTTCAGTCTTTCCATAAAGGCTGAAGGGGACTCATTTAATTCTTGTCTCACAAAGTTTAGACCGATTAATTGCTTTTGGCATTGCATATCTATCACCAAACAAAATCCACTTCTGAGATCTAGTCAGCATCCCTCTGGGTCCCGGCTGATTAGGGTCCCACTCAGGATTTGTGGATGGAAAATTCTGGTCCACTGTCCCTTGTATGAGCATGAGCTCCTTCTACTTGTTTTCTGGCCGTATTTAATACCATTTTCCTTTCAGTATCTTCCAACAAAATATCCAATATTTAACCAATAATTTAACATCATCTTCTTTAAACACATATTTAAAACATCATTTACCAATATCATAAGCTGAGCAACCTTTTCCAAACTTTTATCAGGTTCCTGCCCCTTTAATGCCATTACCACAGAACTAGCTGAAACCAATTCACATTGCCTTTGCCATTCCGGATGATTTCGCAATGTGAAAAACAGATCTACATATGCCATTTCGTTCCATTTACCTTCCCTTTTACAAAATAACATTAATTGCAAAATGGTGTTATATTGCAATGTCCCATTTTCCGGCTACTTTTCCCCATTTTCTAAAGTGTATAGTGGCCACCAATGATTACAATATTCAATCAACTGTTTCCGAGTCAAAGGATCAACATTTCCCAGATCTTTCCAGTGCTCCAAAATGCATCCCAGTGGTGTTTTTCATGGGATTGGTTTTTTACTCGGAAAAGTGCCCATCTCCCAGGGACTTAGTGGTTGTGATTGTGCACTATCACAAGCACTTAGTCAGAGGGACCCCAACCCGTGTTAGAGCTCCCTCAGGGATTTCCCCTGCCACCGGAAATCCCAGGGATTTCTCCTGCCACCAGAAATCCCAACCTTGGAGGCTTCCCCTCCCCTCTGGGCCCTGCTCCACAGGCTTTCGCCTAGCAGAGACTTTTACCTGAGACGTCTCTCCAGCCCAACTCTGCGCAGCTTTCACCACGCCTTACGAGCAGGCCTCCCGTGCTCTTCGCGTGGGCCTGTCCCAACGTGGGCCTGTCCCAACGTGGGCCTGTCCCGGTGTGGGCCTGTCCCTATACGGGTCTCTCCCGATACGGGCCTGTCCCGGAGCCACGGGGTCCTTACTTAAGGTACCTTCACATACTTCAATTAAATGAGAATGCCTTTACCTCTCCCAGGGGTCTTGCTCAAAGCTCTTCAGTCCGGGGATCGGAGGTTCTCCCCGAGAATTCCCCGGTGCCGGCTGGAGGTCCTGCGATCCCACGGATCCGTCGAGGTTCAAAAGCAGTGTCCCATCTGGGTCGCCAAAACTGTCACCGAAATCCGGGAATAAACCTCGTAACACCAATGTAGTGTTAAAAGGCAGGCATTCTTTATTGCAGCGCTGGATGCACGGGGGATAGCTCCACCCAACGTGCATGCCAGGTGATCACCAACACACAGGTTATATAGAATCAAAATATACATATTCATCATATTTCCAAGAAAAGGCAGTCCTATGATAATCATTTCTGGGAAATCATTTCCATATTCTCCTCCCCGTCACGCATGCTCAGTGATTTGAGTCGGTGGTCCTCAAGGGTCTCTGGTGGTCGTCAGTGGTCTTGCTCCTGTGTCCGCTGGATGACCTCCTTCATGCAGACATGCGCAGTACCCTTGTTGTAGGTGCATCTACCCATAGCAACTTTCTTCATAAGATTAATATTCCCGGGCCTATTGTCCGGTTGGGTAGGGACTGTACAAGGGACATAGCAGCATTGTATCTTGCCATGGTCGGTTAGCTTCATTACCTATTACCTAGGTTACAAACTAATTTTCCCAATCTGAGTCTATAGCTACCTTATAACTTCAAGTTACAAATATAATCAAATTATCCTAACTTTTATATAATCAACTTTTAATTGCTTTGTCAAAATATATGTGACACCCACACACAGCCCCCCAGAACCAAACCGCCAGTTGCGCCCCGTACAGCCCCCAGCTTTCTCCTCTAGACGACAGGTGGGAGGACACTCCAGCCAGTCTTGAGGGGGAAAGATGATAAAAGGAGTTCCCGGGGGCACAGGCAAAAGGCAGCGGGAGGGCTCTGGGTGGCACACGGAGGGTCGCGGTGGCTACCCAGAGGCACGCAGGGGGCTCGGGCTGGGCACCAAAAGGCAGCCCCTGCAATAGCCCTGCCACAAAGCTTTCTAAACAAGGCAAAAACGATGGCTACTTTTCTCTTCCCTGTAAAACTGGGTCTTAGCCTGACCGAGGCTGTAGGAGGGAGGAAGGCGGGCGAGGGAAAACATTGCAGGGAAAAGGCCGGCGTCAATAAATGTAGACGCCAGCAAGCCCTTGGGAGCAAACTCTTTATTCTCTGCCTGGCCGAGCTGCCCACTGCCTCTGTCACCCTGGAGCCATGCACCTCCTCAGGACACCCTCCGCAAGGCTCCCAGCTACCGCCCCTCGGGCTGCACGGGCTCCTCCAGGAAGAGCTTTAAACGCACTGGTCTGCGCCGTGCTCCTGCCTGGGTAGGGGGCTTTGGAGCCGCTGGAGGCATGGGCTGTCTTGCAACCTGCGGGCCCACGGAGGGGAGGGTGCCTGCGGTGCTCCCTAGCCTGCGTATACGCAGAGTTTCCCACGTGGGCACGGAAGATCTTCCTGTGGCTCCGGAGGTGTCATCCCGGCACTTCTGAAGGCCTTCTGTTGTCCGGCCAGCACCTCGCTCAGTGCCTCGGACTAGAGACGGGAGGAGAGTACGTGAGCTCTTCTCTTTGAACTGTCCGGCTTCCTCTGCAGGCGTGACTACTGCAGGCAGGCTGAGAGGTGGCAAGCCCTTCCTTGCTGGAGGCTTCTCTGATTTTTCCTTGGACTTCCTTTTCTCCTCTAACTTCTTCTTCACAGTTTCCACAACATGAAGGACAAGGGTCTCGGCATACTCGATCAATTCTGCATCCAGCTGCTGAACTCTGGAGATGGCCTTTTGGATGCTCTCCTCGGCAATCTCGCAACTCACTCGTGAGACAGCAGCAGCGTTTTGCAGTGGTTGCAACACCGGCAACTTTGCTCTCTTGCTCGCTTCGGGGATCTGCCGTTCCAAGGCTCTGCGTGATCCTTGTCCCTCCGTTGCGCCCTGAAGCTTCAGGATCTCAGAAAACTGACAGTGAAAGTCCTCTTCAACCTGAGAAGCTACGTGGGATGACAAGGTGGAGCTAACACTTTCAACAGCCTCCTTGGTCATTTTGCCAATAGAAGGCTGTGGAGCTGCTCTGTCGGAAGCTGCTAGTTCCGCCTCCCTCCGTCTCTCTTCTCCGGATTTGCCCGCTGGGGTGGCTCTTCCGGCAACGAGCCCTGACAGCTTCTGCCTGGCTGCCGGTCCTGGCTCAGCTGCATCAGACGTGCTGGATACCAAATGCTCCCCTAAGCTCTCCAACACGGTCGCCACGATCTCGCGAGCCGCCAGCCTCATTTCCTCCCGGCGATCCACAGCAGAAGTGTCCAAAGGCTCTGCCCCTCCGGTGCTGGCAAACAACCCTCTCCCGACTTCACGGGGAGCCCTCCTTAAGACGTGGACGGACCGATCCACCGCCTTCACTCGCTCCAGCACTTCCTGGACCACGCTCTCAGCCACCTCTTTAAGCTCCTGGTCCTCTGTCAGCATAGCCGGCAGCAGCATAGGCTGTATGCTCTTAGGCGCTTCTTCTCTGGCACACTTTGGAGACTAAAATGAGGAGCAGTTGATGAGTGAATGTCTTCCTTCGCCTCGGTTTGCTTTCCTCTTCCTCCTCACAAGGCCCCTGCCCAGGAGAGTCCCTAGCACTCAGGCTTGAAAAACTCTGGTTTCTCTGTAGGCCACCTGGCACAACGGAGGTTTCTGGTCTCGCGCGGCCTCGGGAGCCAAGTGTTGTGGGCGCTTCTCAGAATCGAGCAGGTGCCATTTTGCCTAGAGCAAAGGGCACTCTAGCCCCCCCGGACCTCAGCACGGTGAACCCGGTGGCGCGGGCCTGCAACCGGAAGCCAGTGGCTGCCTGGGTACTGCCGATGGTGGCCAGAGGATGGGCCCCGGGGCACAGCGGGCCCCTGCAGGGGCTGGTACTGCCAATGGGCTCGTTGCCTCCAGCCACAGGAGGCGCTGAGCAGAGTCAAATAGCGGAGGGAAAGCCACGGAAGGTAGTGGACCAGGCTCTTTGCTCCTGTCTCTCCTGCCACTGGTCCCAGCCGCTTGCGGGACACTGCTGCCCTGTATCAGGGGGGCCCGCTTGCCCCTTTTGGAGGCCAAAGGCCAAGAATGGGTGTTTTGAGAGCACAAAAGGAAACGATCCTGTTTCTTGCCGCACCTGGCTGTTGTCTGCCAGCCCAAGGAAAGGCCCTTGCGACACGAGGCAGTCCGAAAGTCCACCGCGGGCTGCCAGCCTCGTGCAAAGTGGGGAAGAAGTCGCGAGTCAAGAACAGAGCCAGGCAGCAGCCTGAAATTGTCCTCTCCCATCATTTGCTCTTTTGCAGCTTGACAGCCGCACTGCCACGGCGGAAGGAGCTTAAGCCTTCACCCGGGCATAGATACCACCCCACACTTGCCGGAAACGCTTCCCAAGAGGCAGTTGCAGGGAGGGAGCCCGCTAATGAGACTTGGGCAACAGCAGGCTCTCCGCTAAGCGAATCAAAGTCCCCCTTGAAGAGAAAACCAGCCCACCAATGGCCAAGCACCGGCACTCTCACGGTCAGGCAGCCTGCATCTTTGGATGCAGAAGTCTTTGGATGAACACCAGAGTTGTTCAACCAGACGCCATACCAGCACCATGGACCGTGGGGCCATTTAGTGCAGCTCACAGCTTCGTGCTAAACGTGCGAGTTCATGCGCAGAAGTGGCCACTGAGAGTGCCCAGGCACACTTTGGCGTCAGATGGGGCTAGCGCCTCGTGTCCGAGTGACGCAGGAAAGAAAGCGCCCGCTTCTTGGTCTCCGACAGCCACCCCCAAACGAGGACACGTCGCACGGCACTTAGGCACCACCTCCTCAGCAACCAAGCACCGCTCCCAAGCCCCGAGCGGCTCTGAGTGCGGCAGCACACGCTCCCGAGGCCTGCTGGTACCACGAACGCGCTACCGCACCGCAGAGGCGGCCCCCAGCATCCACCCGGCTCCTACTCACCAGCCTCCCTTCCACAGCACACTTGTCGGAGCTGCTCCGGGTGCCTGCCTGTCTCCTCTTTCCCAGCTGCTGCTGCTGTTGGCACTTGGCCTGCTGGAGGAGGCGGAGCTCTGGGTGGCACACGGAGGGTCGCGGTGGCTACCCAGAGGCACGCAGGGGGCTCGGGCTGGGCACCAAAAGGCACACGGAGGGCTCTGGGCTGCACCAAACGGCACATCTTGAGCTCCGGGCCGCACCAACGGGCAACCGGAGGGCCCTCGGAAGCACAACAAGAGAAACGGAGGGCCTTGGGAGGCATGTTTCTTTGCTTTCTGCTGCTGTCAAAATGTCATCCACATACTGTAATAATATACCTTCTCCTTGATTCTGTTTCTTCCACATTTCTAACTCTTTTGCCAATTGATTTCCAAATATTGTGGGGCTATTCTTAAATCCTTGCGGAAGTACAGTCCATGTTAGTTGCATCTTTCGTCCTGTAGCTGGATTTTCCCATTCAAAAGCAAATATGCTTTGACTTTTTGCATCCAGAGGTATGCAAAAGAAGGCATCCTTTAAATCCAGTACAGTAAACCATTTATGTTCCTCCTTTAAAGATGTCAGTAAAGTGTATGGATTGGCCACTACTGGGTGTATATCTTGAACTATTTGATTTATGGCCCTCGGGTCTTGAACCAATCGGTATTCCTTACCTCCCGATTTCCTTACTGGTAATATAGGGGTATTGTATTTTGACTCACATTCTACCAACAACCCATACTCTAGAAATTTTGTAATTAATTCTTCTAATCCCTTCCGGGCTTCCCACTTAATAGGATACTGTTTTTGTCTTACCGGCTTGGCTCCAGGTTTTAAAGTCACCTTTACCGGTTCTGCCAGTTTGGATCATCCTGGAACTTCACTTGCCCATACCAAGGGAGTGACTGCATTGTCCACCGCTTCTGGAATTTGTTCTTCTTTGGAGGAATTCTGTAACATAAACACCCTCACCTCTATGGCTTTTGATTCTGGTATTAGTAATCTGATTTCTCCATCTTTAAAAATTATTTGTGCATCTAATTTGCTTAATAAATCTTGTCCCAATAAGGGCAACGGACATTTGGGCACGTACAAAAATTGATGTGTTTTACCTACTATTTTCCCAGCTTAAATTTTAACAGTTTCAAGAAAGGCCAGTTCTCTTTCCGCCCCGTCGCACCAACACCCTCTGCTGATTTATGGCTGAGTTTCGCTTTACACATTTATTATTCTCAGTCAAGATTGCCAGAATTTTTCCATCCCTTTGCATTTGTCTGACTTCTTTTTCTTTTTCTCTGTTGTTATACACAGTCCAGGCTACTTCAAGCATTTTACCTAAGTCTCTGGACTCAGCCCCTTCCATTTTCTGGAGTTTTTTCTAGGGTTGATTGTCCCATAAATATAGAGGCCAATTGTATAGCTTCTTCCGTGGTGTTTTTTGTTTGTGGTTTTGTTTGTGGGGTTTTTTTTTTTTTGTTTGGTGTTGTTTTTGGGTTTTTTTTCCTCTGGGTCCAAATTAGTGTATTTTCTAGCAGTCACCTTCAGTCTTTCCATAAAGGCTGAAGGGGACTCATTTAATTCTTGTCTCACAAAGTTTAGACCGATTAATTGCTTTTGGCATTGCATATCTATCACCAAACAAAATCCACTTCTGAGATCTAGTCAGCATCCCTCTGGGTCCCGGCTGATTAGGGTCCCACTCAGGATTTGTGGATGGAAAATTCTGGTCCACTGTCCCTTGTATGAGCATGAGCTCCTTCTACTTGTTTTCTGGCCGTATTTAATACCATTTTCCTTTCAGTATCTTCCAACAAAATATCCAATATTTAACCAATAATTTAACATCATCTTCTTTAAACACATATTTAAAACATCATTTACCAATATCATAAGCTGAGCAACCTTTTCCAAACTTTTATCAGGTTCCTGCCCCTTTAATGCCATTACCACAGAACTAGCTGAAACCAATTCACATTGCCTTTGCCATTCCGGATGATTTCGCAATGTGAAAAACAGATCTACATATGCCATTTCGTTCCATTTACCTTCCCTTTTACAAAATAACATTAATTGCAAAATGGTGTTATATTGCAATGTCCCATTTTCCGGCTACTTTTCCCCATTTTCTAAAGTGTATAGTGGCCACCAATGATTACAATATTCAATCAACTGTTTCCGAGTCAAAGGATCAACATTTCCCAGATCTTTCCAGTGCTCCAAAATGCATCCCAGTGGTGTTTTTCATGGGATTGGTTTTTTACTCGGAAAAGTGCCCATCTCCCAGGGACTTAGTGGTTGTGATTGTGCACTATCACAAGCACTTAGTCAGAGGGACCCCAACCCGTGTTAGAGCTCCCTCAGGGATTTCCCCTGCCACCGGAAATCCCAGGGATTTCTCCTGCCACCAGAAATCCCAACCTTGGAGGCTTCCCCTCCCCTCTGGGCCCTGCTCCACAGGCTTTCGCCTAGCAGAGACTTTTACCTGAGACGTCTCTCCAGCCCAACTCTGCGCAGCTTTCACCACGCCTTACGAGCAGGCCTCCCGTGCTCTTCGCGTGGGCCTGTCCCAACGTGGGCCTGTCCCAACGTGGGCCTGTCCCGGTGTGGGCCTGTCCCTATACGGGTCTCTCCCGATACGGGCCTGTCCCGGAGCCACGGGGTCCTTACTTAAGGTACCTTCACATACTTCAATTAAATGAGAATGCCTTTACCTCTCCCAGGGGTCTTGCTCAAAGCTCTTCGGTCCGGGGATCGGAGGTTCTCCCCGAGAATTCCCCGGTGCCGGCTGGAGGTCCTGCGATCCCACGGATCCGTCGAGGTTCAAAAGCAGTGTCCCATCTGGGTCGCCAAAACTGTCACCGAAATCCGGGAATAAACCTCGTAACACCAATGTAGTGTTAAAAGGCAGGCATTCTTTATTGCAGCGCTGGATGCACGGGGGATAGCTCCACCCAACGTGCATGCCAGGTGATCACCAACACACAGGTTATATAGAATCAAAATATACATATTCATCATATTTCCAAGAAAAGGCAGTCCTATGATAATCATTTCTGGGAAATCATTTCCATATTCTCCTCCCCGTCACGCATGCTCAGTGATTTGAGTCGGTGGTCCTCAAGGGTCTCTGGTGGTCGTCAGTGGTCTTGCTCCTGTGTCCGCTGGATGACCTCCTTCATGCAGACATGCGCACTACCCTTGTTGTAGGTGCATCTACCCATAGCAACTTTCTTCATAAGATTAATATTCCCGGGCCTATTGTCCGGTTGGGTAGGGACTGTACAAGGGACATAGCAGCATTGTATCTTGCCATGGTCGGTTAGCTTCATTACCTATTACCTAGGTTACAAACTAATTTTCCCAATCTGAGTCTATAGCTACCTTATAACTTCAAGTTACAAATATAATCAAATTATCCTAACTTTTATATAATCAACTTTTAATTGCTTTGTCAAAATATATGTGACACCCACACACAGCCCCCCAGAACCAAACCGCCAGTTGCGCCCCGTACAGCCCCCAGCTTTCTCCTCTAGACGACAGGTGGGAGGACACTCCAGCCAGTCTTGAGGGGGAAAGATGATAAAAGGAGTTCCCGGGGGCACAGGCAAAAGGCAGCGGGAGGGCTCTGGGTGGCACACGGAGGGTCGCGGTGGCTACCCAGAGGCACGCAGGGGGCTCGGGCTGGGCACCAAAAGGCAGCCCCTGCAATAGCCCTGCCACAAAGCTTTCTAAACAAGGCAAAAACGATGGCTACTTTTCTCTTCCCTGTAAAACTGGGTCTTAGCCTGACCGAGGCTGTAGGAGGGAGGAAGGCGGGCGAGGGAAAACATTGCAGGGAAAAGGCCGGCGTCAATAAATGTAGACGCCAGCAAGCCCTTGGGAGCAAACTCTTTATTCTCTGCCTGGCCGAGCTGCCCACTGCCTCTGTCACCCTGGAGCCATGCACCTCCTCAGGACACCCTCCGCAAGGCTCCCAGCTACCGCCCCTCGGGCTGCACGGGCTCCTCCAGGAAGAGCTTTAAACGCACTGGTCTGCGCCGTGCTCCTGCCTGGGTAGGGGGCTTTGGAGCCGCTGGAGGCATGGGCTGTCTTGCAACCTGCGGGCCCACGGAGGGGAGGGTGCCTGCGGTGCTCCCTAGCCTGCGTATACGCAGAGTTTCCCACGTGGGCACGGAAGATCTTCCTGTGGCTCCGGAGGTGTCATCCCGGCACTTCTGAAGGCCTTCTGTTGGCCGGCCAGCACCTCGCTCAGTGCCTCGGACTAGAGACGGGAGGAGAGTACGTGAGCTCTTCTCTTTGAACTGTCCGGCTTCCTCTGCAGGCGTGACTACTGCAGGCAGGCTGAGAGGTGGCAAGCCCTTCCTTGCTGGAGGCTTCTCTGATTTTTCCTTGGACTTCCTTTTCTCCTCTAACTTCTTCTTCACAGTTTCCACAACATGAAGGACAAGGGTCTCGGCATACTCGATCAATTCTGCATCCAGCTGCTGAACTCTGGAGATGGCCTTTTGGATGCTCTCCTCGGCAATCTCGCAACTCACTCGTGAGACAGCAGCAGCGTTTTGCAGTGGTTGCAACACCGGCAACTTTGCTCTCTTGCTCGCTTCGGGGATCTGCCGTTCCAAGGCTCTGCGTGATCCTTGTCCCTCCGTTGCGCCCTGAAGCTTCAGGATCTCAGAAAACTGACAGTGAAAGTCCTCTTCAACCTGAGAAGCTACGTGGGATGACAAGGTGGAGCTAACACTTTCAACAGCCTCCTTGGTCATTTTGCCAATAGAAGGCTGTGGAGCTGCTCTGTCGGAAGCTGCTAGTTCCGCCTCCCTCCGTCTCTCTTCTCCGGATTTGCCCGCTGGGGTGGCTCTTCCGGCAACGAGCCCTGACAGCTTCTGCCTGGCTGCCGGTCCTGGCTCAGCTGCATCAGACGTGCTGGATACCAAATGCTCCCCTAAGCTCTCCAACACGGTCGCCACGATCTCGCGAGCCGCCAGCCTCATTTCCTCCCGGCGATCCACAGCAGAAGTGTCCAAAGGCTCTGCCCCTCCGGTGCTGGCAAACAACCCTCTCCCGACTTCACGGGGAGCCCTCCTTAAGACGTGGACGGACCGATCCACCGCCTTCACTCGCTCCAGCACTTCCTGGACCACGCTCTCAGCCACCTCTTTAAGCTCCTGGTCCTCTGTCAGCATAGCCGGCAGCAGCGTAGGCTGTATGCTCTTAGGCGCTTCTTCTCTGGCACACTTTGGAGACTAAAATGAGGAGCAGTTGATGAGTGAATGTCTTCCTTCGCCTCGGTTTGCTTTCCTCTTCCTCCTCACAAGGCCCCTGCCCAGGAGAGTCCCTAGCACTCAGGCTTGAAAAACTCTGGTTTCTCTGTAGGCCACCTGGCACAACGGAGGTTTCTGGTCTCGCGCGGCCTCGGGAGCCAAGTGTTGTGGGCGCTTCTCAGAATCGAGCAGGTGCCATTTTGCCTAGAGCAAAGGGCACTCTAGCCCCCCCGGACCTCAGCACGGTGAACCCGGTGGCGCGGGCCTGCAACCGGAAGCCAGTGGCTGCCTGGGTACTGCCGATGGTGGCCAGAGGATGGGCCCCGGGGCACAGCGGGCCCCTGCAGGGGCTGGTACTGCCAATGGGCTCGTTGCCTCCAGCCACAGGAGGCGCTGAGCAGAGTCAAATAGCGGAGGGAAAGCCACGGAAGGTAGTGGACCAGGCTCTTTGCTCCTGTCTCTCCTGCCACTGGTCCCAGCCGCTTGCGGGACACTGCTGCCCTGTATCAGGGGGGCCCGCTTGCCCCTTTTGGAGGCCAAAGGCCAAGAATGGGTGTTTTGAGAGCACAAAAGGAAACGATCCTGTTTCTTGCCGCACCTGGCTGTTGTCTGCCAGCCCAAGGAAAGGCCCTTGCGACACGAGGCAGTCCGAAAGTCCACCGCGGGCTGCCAGCCTCGTGCAAAGTGGGGAAGAAGTCGCGAGTCAAGAACAGAGCCAGGCAGCAGCCTGAAATTGTCCTCTCCCATCATTTGCTCTTTTGCAGCTTGACAGCCGCACTGCCACGGCGGAAGGAGCTTAAGCCTTCACCCGGGCATAGATACCACCCCACACTTGCCGGAAACGCTTCCCAAGAGGCAGTTGCAGGGAGGGAGCCCGCTAATGAGACTTGGGCAACAGCAGGCTCTCCGCTAAGCGAATCAAAGTCCCCCTTGAAGAGAAAACCAGCCCACCAATGGCCAAGCACCGGCACTCTCACGGTCAGGCAGCCTGCATCTTTGGATGCAGAAGTCTTTGGATGAACACCAGAGTTGTTCAACCAGACGCCATACCAGCACCATGGACCGTGGGGCCATTTAGTGCAGCTCACAGCTTCGTGCTAAACGTGCGAGTTCATGCGCAGAAGCGGCCACTGAGAGTGCCCAGGCACACTTTGGCGTCAGATGGGGCTAGCGCCTCGTGTCCGAGTGACGCAGGAAAGAAAGCGCCCGCTTCTTGGTCTCCGACAGCCACCCCCAAACGAGGACACGTCGCACGGCACTTAGGCACCACCTCCTCAGCAACCAAGCACCGCTCCCAAGCCCCGAGCGGCTCTGAGTGCGGCAGCACACGCTCCCGAGGCCTGCTGGTACCACGAACGCGCTACCGCACCGCAGAGGCGGCCCCCAGCATCCACCCGGCTCCTACTCACCAGCCTCCCTTCCACAGCACACTTGTCGGAGCTGCTCCGGGTGCCTGCCTGTCTCCTCTTTCCCAGCTGCTGCTGCTGTTGGCACTTGGCCTGCTGGAGGAGGCGGAGCTCTGGGTGGCACACGGAGGGTCGCGGTGGCTACCCAGAGGCACGCAGGGGGCTCGGGCTGGGCACCAAAAGGCACACGGAGGGCTCTGGGCTGCACCAAACGGCACATCTTGAGCTCCGGGCCGCACCAACGGGCAACCGGAGGGCCCTCGGAAGCACAACAAGAGAAACGGAGGGCCTTGGGAGGCATGTTTCTTTGCTTTCTGCTGCTATCAAAATGTCATCCACATACTGTAATAATATACCTTCTCCTTGATTCTGTTTCTTCCACATTTCTAACTCTTTTGCCAATTGATTTCCAAATATTGTGGGGCTATTCTTAAATCCTTGCGGAAGTACAGTCCATGTTAGTTGCATCTTTCGTCCTGTAGCTGGATTTTCCCATTCAAAAGCAAATATGCTTTGACTTTTTGCATCCAGAGGTATGCAAAAGAAGGCATCCTTTAAATCCAGTACAGTAAACCATTTATGTTCCTCCTTTAAAGATGTCAGTAAAGTGTATGGATTGGCCACTACTGGGTGTATATCTTGAACTATTTGATTTATGGCCCTCGGGTCTTGAACCAATCGGTATTCCTTACCTCCCGATTTCCTTACTGGTAATATAGGGGTATTGTATTTTGACTCACATTCTACCAACAACCCATACTCTAGAAATTTTGTAATTAATTCTTCTAATCCCTTCCGGGCTTCCCACTTAATAGGATACTGTTTTTGTCTTACCGGCTTGGCTCCAGGTTTTAAAGTCACCTTTACCGGTTCTGCCAGTTTGGATCATCCTGGAACTTCACTTGCCCATACCAAGGGAGTGACTGCATTGTCCACCGCTTCTGGAATTTGTTCTTCTTTGGAGGAATTCTGTAACATAAACACCCTCACCTCTATGGCTTTTGATTCTGGTATTAGTAATCTGATTTCTCCATCTTTAAAAATTATTTGTGCATCTAATTTGCTTAATAAATCTTGTCCCAATAAGGGCAACGGACATTTGGGCACGTACAAAAATTGATGTGTTTTACCTACTATTTTCCCAGCTTAAATTTTAACAGTTTCAAGAAAGGCCAGTTCTCTTTCCGCCCCGTCGCACCAACACCCTCTGCTGATTTATGGCTGAGTTTCGCTTTACACATTTATTATTCTCAGTCAAGATTGCCAGAATTTTTCCATCCCTTTGCATTTGTCTGACTTCTTTTTCTTTTTCTCTGTTGTTATACACAGTCCAGGCTACTTCAAGCATTTTACCTAAGTCTCTGGACTCAGCCCCTTCCATTTTCTGGAGTTTTTTCTAGGGTTGATTGTCCCATAAATATAGAGGCCAATTGTATAGCTTCTTCCGTGGTGTTTTTTGTTTGTGGTTTTGTTTGTGGGGTTTTTTTTTTTGTTTGGTGTTGTTTTTGGGTTTTTTTTCCTCTGGGTCCAAATTAGTGTATTTTCTAGCAGTCACCTTCAGTCTTTCCATAAAGGCTGAAGGGGACTCATTTAATTCTTGTCTCACAAAGTTTAGACCGATTAATTGCTTTTGGCATTGCATATCTATCACCAAACAAAATCCACTTCTGAGATCTAGTCAGCATCCCTCTGGGTCCCGGCTGATTAGGGTCCCACTCAGGATTTGTGGATGGAAAATTCTGGTCCACTGTCCCTTGTATGAGCATGAGCTCCTTCTACTTGTTTTCTGGCCGTATTTAATACCATTTTCCTTTCAGTATCTTCCAACAAAATATCCAATATTTAACCAATAATTTAACATCATCTTCTTTAAACACATATTTAAAACATCATTTACCAATATCATAAGCTGAGCAACCTTTTCCAAACTTTTATCAGGTTCCTGCCCCTTTAATGCCATTACCACAGAACTAGCTGAAACCAATTCACATTGCCTTTGCCATTCCGGATGATTTCGCAATGTGAAAAACAGATCTACATATGCCATTTCGTTCCATTTACCTTCCCTTTTACAAAATAACATTAATTGCAAAATGGTGTTATATTGCAATGTCCCATTTTCCGGCTACTTTTCCCCATTTTCTAAAGTGTATAGTGGCCACCAATGATTACAATATTCAATCAACTGTTTCCGAGTCAAAGGATCAACATTTCCCAGATCTTTCCAGTGCTCCAAAATGCATCCCAGTGGTGTTTTTCATGGGATTGGTTTTTTACTCGGAAAAGTGCCCATCTCCCAGGGACTTAGTGGTTGTGATTGTGCACTATCACAAGCACTTAGTCAGAGGGACCCCAACCCGTGTTAGAGCTCCCTCAGGGATTTCCCCTGCCACCGGAAATCCCAGGGATTTCTCCTGCCACCAGAAATCCCAACCTTGGAGGCTTCCCCTCCCCTCTGGGCCCTGCTCCACAGGCTTTCGCCTAGCAGAGACTTTTACCTGAGACGTCTCTCCAGCCCAACTCTGCGCAGCTTTCACCACGCCTTACGAGCAGGCCTCCCGTGCTCTTCGCGTGGGCCTGTCCCAACGTGGGCCTGTCCCAACGTGGGCCTGTCCCTATGTGGGCCTGTCCCGGTGTGGGCCTGTCCCTATACGGGTCTCTCCCGATACGGGCCTGTCCCGGAGCCACGGGGTCCTTACTTAAGGTACCTTCACATACTTCAATTAAATGAGAATGCCTTTACCTCTCCCAGGGGTCTTGCTCAAAGCTCTTCGGTCCGGGGATCGGAGGTTCTCCCCGAGAATTCCCCGGTGCCGGCTGGAGGTCCTGCGATCCCACGGATCCGTCGAGGTTCAAAAGCAGTGTCCCATCTGGGTCGCCAAAACTGTCACCGAAATCCGGGAATAAACCTCGTAACACCAATGTAGTGTTAAAAGGCAGGCATTCTTTATTGCAGCGCTGGATGCACGGGGGATAGCTCCACCCAACGTGCATGCCAGGTGATCACCAACACACAGGTTATATAGAATCAAAATATACATATTCATCATATTTCCAAGAAAAGGCAGTCCTATGATAATCATTTCTGGGAAATCATTTCCATATTCTCCTCCCCGTCACGCATGCTCAGTGATTTGAGTCGGTGGTCCTCAAGGGTCTCTGGTGGTCGTCAGTGGTCTTGCTCCTGTGTCCGCTGGATGACCTCCTTCATGCAGACATGCGCACTACCCTTGTTGTAGGTGCATCTACCCATAGCAACTTTCTTCATAAGATTAATATTCCCGGGCCTATTGTCCGGTTGGGTAGGGACTGTACAAGGGACATAGCAGCATTGTATCTTGCCATGGTCGGTTAGCTTCATTACCTATTACCTAGGTTACAAACTAATTTTCCCAATCTGAGTCTATAGCTACCTTATAACTTCAAGTTACAAATATAATCAAATTATCCTAACTTTTATATAATCAACTTTTAATTGCTTTGTCAAAATATATGTGACACCCACACACAGCCCCCCAGAACCAAACCACCAGTTGCGCCCCGTACAGCCCCCAGCTTTCTCCTCTAGACGACAGGTGGGAGGACACTCCAGCCAGTCTTGAGGGGGAAAGATGATAAAAGGAGTTCCCGGGGGCACAGGCAAAAGGCAGCGGGAGGGCTCTGGGTGGCACACGGAGGGTCGCGGTGGCTACCCAGAGGCACGCAGGGGGCTCGGGCTGGGCACCAAAAGGCACACGGAGGGCTCTGGGCTGCACCAAACGGCACATCTTGAGCTCCGGGCCGCACCAACGGGCAACCGGAGGGCCCTCGGAAGCACAACAAGAGAAACGGAGGGCCTTGGGAGGCACCGAAAGGCCGTTTGCCAGCCCCTCGGTTGCCCCGTTTGCCCCCACCCCGGTCCCTAGGGGACATGGAAAGGCAAACAGAGACGCCTTGAGGAGACAAGAGGAAGAGTCCTCTGGGGAAGATGAACAGCTGAAGGCCAGTCCCAGGCGAGGGCCCTGGGTGGGAACCCAAAGGCTCATCAGCAGGTCTTGAGGCGATGGGAGAACAAATGCACAGAACAAGGCGCACCTACGTACGGGACTCACTTAAGGCACGAGTATAGCTTTACAGAGCTGGAGCAGCCCCTGCAATAGCCCTGCCACAAAGCTTTCTAAACAAGGCAAAAACGATGGCTACTTTTCTCTTCCCTGTAAAACTGGGTCTTAGCCTGACCGAGGCTGTAGGAGGGAGGAAGGCGGGCGAGGGAAAACATTGCAGGGAAAAGGCCGGCGTCAATAAATGTAGACGCCAGCAAGCCCTTGGGAGCAAACTCTTTATTCTCTGCCTGGCCGAGCTGCCCACTGCCTCTGTCACCCTGGAGCCATGCACCTCCTCAGGACACCCTCCGCAAGGCTCCCAGCTACCGCCCCTCGGGCTGCACGGGCTCCTCCAGGAAGAGCTTTAAACGCACTGGTCTGCGCCGTGCTCCTGCCTGGGTAGGGGGCTTTGGAGCCGCTGGAGGCATGGGCTGTCTTGCAACCTGCGGGCCCACGGAGGGGAGGGTGCCTGCGGTGCTCCCTAGCCTGCGTATACGCAGAGTTTCCCACGTGGGCACGGAAGATCTTCCTGTGGCTCCGGAGGTGTCATCCCGGCACTTCTGAAGGCCTTCTGTTGGCCGGCCAGCACCTCGCTCAGTGCCTCGGACTAGAGACGGGAGGAGAGTACGTGAGCTCTTCTCTTTGAACTGTCCGGCTTCCTCTGCAGGCGTGACTACTGCAGGCAGGCTGAGAGGTGGCAAGCCCTTCCTTGCTGGAGGCTTCTCTGATTTTTCCTTGGACTTCCTTTTCTCCTCTAACTTCTTCTTCACAGTTTCCACAACATGAAGGACAAGGGTCTCGGCATACTCGATCAATTCTGCATCCAGCTGCTGAACTCTGGAGATGGCCTTTTGGATGCTCTCCTCGGCAATCTCGCAACTCACTCGTGAGACAGCAGCAGCGTTTTGCAGTGGTTGCAACACCGGCAACTTTGCTCTCTTGCTCGCTTCGGGGATCTGCCGTTCCAAGGCTCTGCGTGATCCTTGTCCCTCCGTTGCGCCCTGAAGCTTCAGGATCTCAGAAAACTGACAGTGAAAGTCCTCTTCAACCTGAGAAGCTACGTGGGATGACAAGGTGGAGCTAACACTTTCAACAGCCTCCTTGGTCATTTTGCCAATAGAAGGCTGTGGAGCTGCTCTGTCGGAAGCTGCTAGTTCCGCCTCCCTCCGTCTCTCTTCTCCGGATTTGCCCGCTGGGGTGGCTCTTCCGGCAACGAGCCCTGACAGCTTCTGCCTGGCTGCCGGTCCTGGCTCAGCTGCATCAGACGTGCTGGATACCAAATGCTCCCCTAAGCTCTCCAACACGGTCGCCACGATCTCGCGAGCCGCCAGCCTCATTTCCTCCCAGCGATCCACAGCAGAAGTGTCCAAAGGCTCTGCCCCTCCGGTGCTGGCAAACAACCCTCTCCCGACTTCACGGGGAGCCCTCCTTAAGACGTGGACGGACCGATCCACCGCCTTCACTCGCTCCAGCACTTCCTGGACCATGCTCTCAGCCACCTCTTTAAGCTCCTGGTCCTCTGTCAGCATAGCCGGCAGCAGCATAGGCTGTATGCTCTTAGGCGCTTCTTCTCTGGCACACTTTGGAGACTAAAATGAGGAGCAGTTGATGAGTGAATGTCTTCCTTCGCCTCGGTTTGCTTTCCTCTTCCTCCTCACAAGGCCCCTGCCCAGGAGAGTCCCTAGCACTCAGGCTTGAAAAACTCTGGTTTCTCTGTAGGCCACCTGGCACAACGGAGGTTTCTGGTCTCGCGCGGCCTCGGGAGCCAAGTGTTGTGGGCGCTTCTCAGAATCGAGCAGGTGCCATTTTGCCTAGAGCAAAGGGCACTCTAGCCCCCCCGGACCTCAGCACGGTGAACCCGGTGGCGCGGGCCTGCAACTGGAAGCCAGTGGCTGCCTGGGTACTGCCAATGGTGGCCAGAGGATGGGCCCCGGGGCACAGCGGGCCCCTGCAGGGGCTGGTACTGCCAATGGGCTCGTTGCCTCCAGCCACAGGAGGCGCTGAGCAGAGTCAAATAGCGGAGGGAAAGCCATGGAAGGTAGTGGACCAGGCTCTTTGCTCCTGTCTCTCCTGCCACTGGTCCCAGCCGCTTGCGGGACACTGCTGCCCTGTATCAGGGGGGCCCGCTTGCCCCTTTTGGAGGCCAAAGGCCAAGAATGGGTGTTTTGAGAGCACAAAAGGAAACGATCCTGTTTCTTGCCGCACCTGGCTGTTGTCTGCCAGCCCAAGGAAAGGCCCTTGCGACACGAGGCAGTCCGAAAGTCCACCGCGGGCTGCCAGCCTCGTGCAAAGTGGGGAAGAAGTCGCGAGTCAAGAACAGAGCCAGGCAGCAGCCTGAAATTGTCCTCTCCCATCATTTGCTCTTTTGCAGCTTGACAGCCGCACTGCCACGGCGGAAGGAGCTTAAGCCTTCACCCGGGCATAGATACCACCCCACACTTGCCGGAAACGCTTCCCAAGAGGCAGTTGCAGGGAGGGAGCCTGCTAATGAGACTTGGGCAACAGCAGGCTCTCCGCTAAGCGAATCAAAGTCCCCCTTGAAGAGAAAACCAGCCCACCAATGGCCAAGCACCGGCACTCTCACGGTCAGGCAGCCTGCATCTTTGGATGCAGAAGTCTTTGGATGAACACCAGAGTTGTTCAACCAGACGCCATACCAGCACCATGGACCGTGGGGCCATTTAGTGCAGCTCACAGCTTCGTGCTAAACGTGCGAGTTCATGCGCAGAAGTGGCCACTGAGAGTGCCCAGGCACACTTTGGCGTCAGATGGGGCTAGCGCCTCGTGTCCGAGTGACGCAGGAAAGAAAGCGCCCGCTTCTTGGTCTCCGACAGCCACCCCCAAACGAGGACACGTCGCACGGCACTTAGGCACCACCTCCTCAGCAACCAAGCACCGCTCCCAAGCCCCGAGCGGCTCTGAGTGCGGCAGCACACGCTCCCGAGGCCTGCTGGTACCACGAACGCGCTACCGCACCGCAGAGGCGGCCCCCAGCATCCACCCGGCTCCTACTCACCAGCCTCCCTTCCACAGCACACTTGTCGGAGCTGCTCCGGGTGCCTGCCTGTCTCCTCTTTCCCAGCTGCTGCTGCTGTTGGCACTTGGCCTGCTGGAGGAGGCGGAGCTCTGGGTGGCACACGGAGGGTCGCGGTGGCTACCCAGAGGCACGCAGGGGGCTCGGGCTGGGCACCAAAAGGCACACGGAGGGCTCTGGGCTGCACCAAACGGCACATCTTGAGCTCCGGGCCGCACCAACGGGCAACCGGAGGGCCCTCGGAAGCACAACAAGAGAAACGGAGGGCCTTGGGAGGCATGTTTCTTTGCTTTCTGCTGCTGTCAAAATGTCATCCACATACTGTAATAATATACCTTCTCCTTGATTCTGTTTCTTCCACATTTCTAACTCTTTTGCCAATTGATTTCCAAATATTGTGGGGCTATTCTTAAATCCTTGCGGAAGTACAGTCCATGTTAGTTGCATCTTTCGTCCTGTAGCTGGATTTTCCCATTCAAAAGCAAATATGCTTTGACTTTTTGCATCCAGAGGTATGCAAAAGAAGGCATCCTTTAAATCCAGTACAGTAAACCATTTATGTTCCTCCTTTAAAGATGTCAGTAAAGTGTATGGATTGGCCACTACTGGGTGTATATCTTGAACTATTTGATTTATGGCCCTCGGGTCTTGAACCAATCGGTATTCCTTACCTCCCGATTTCCTTACTGGTAATATAGGGGTATTGTATTTTGACTCACATTCTACCAACAACCCATACTCTAGAAATTTTGTAATTAATTCTTCTAATCCCTTCCGGGCTTCCCACTTAATAGGATACTGTTTTTGTCTTACCGGCTTGGCTCCAGGTTTTAAAGTCACCTTTACCGGTTCTGCCAGTTTGGATCATCCTGGAACTTCACTTGCCCATACCAAGGGAGTGACTGCATTGTCCACCGCTTCTGGAATTTGTTCTTCTTTGGAGGAATTCTGTAACATAAACACCCTCACCTCTATGGCTTTTGATTCTGGTATTAGTAATCTGATTTCTCCATCTTTAAAAATTATTTGTGCATCTAATTTGCTTAATAAATCTTGTCCCAATAAGGGCAACGGACATTTGGGCACGTACAAAAATTGATGTGTTTTACCTACTATTTTCCCAGCTTAAATTTTAACAGTTTCAAGAAAGGCCAGTTCTCTTTCCGCCCCGTCGCACCAACACCCTCTGCTGATTTATGGCTGAGTTTCGCTTTACACATTTATTATTCTCAGTCAAGATTGCCAGAATTTTTCCATCCCTTTGCATTTGTCTGACTTCTTTTTCTTTTTCTCTGTTGTTATACACAGTCCAGGCTACTTCAAGCATTTTACCTAAGTCTCTGGACTCAGCCCCTTCCATTTTCTGGAGTTTTTTCTAGGGTTGATTGTCCCATAAATATAGAGGCCAATTGTATAGCTTCTTCCGTGGTGTTTTTTGTTTGTGGTTTTGTTTGTGGGGTTTTTTTTTTTTGTTTGGTGTTGTTTTTGGGTTTTTTTTCCTCTGGGTCCAAATTAGTGTATTTTCTAGCAGTCACCTTCAGTCTTTCCATAAAGGCTGAAGGGGACTCATTTAATTCTTGTCTCACAAAGTTTAGACCGATTAATTGCTTTTGGCATTGCATATCTATCACCAAACAAAATCCACTTCTGAGATCTAGTCAGCATCCCTCTGGGTCCCGGCTGATTAGGGTCCCACTCAGGATTTGTGGATGGAAAATTCTGGTCCACTGTCCCTTGTATGAGCATGAGCTCCTTCTACTTGTTTTCTGGCCGTATTTAATACCATTTTCCTTTCAGTATCTTCCAACAAAATATCCAATATTTAACCAATAATTTAACATCATCTTCTTTAAACACATATTTAAAACATCATTTACCAATATCATAAGCTGAGCAACCTTTTCCAAACTTTTATCAGGTTCCTGCCCCTTTAATGCCATTACCACAGAACTAGCTGAAACCAATTCACATTGCCTTTGCCATTCCGGATGATTTCGCAATGTGAAAAACAGATCTACATATGCCATTTCGTTCCATTTACCTTCCCTTTTACAAAATAACATTAATTGCAAAATGGTGTTATATTGCAATGTCCCATTTTCCGGCTACTTTTCCCCATTTTCTAAAGTGTATAGTGGCCACCAATGATTACAATATTCAATCAACTGTTTCCGAGTCAAAGGATCAACATTTCCCAGATCTTTCCAGTGCTCCAAAATGCATCCCAGTGGTGTTTTTCATGGGATTGGTTTTTTACTCGGAAAAGTGCCCATCTCCCAGGGACTTAGTGGTTGTGATTGTGCACTATCACAAGCACTTAGTCAGAGGGACCCCAACCCGTGTTAGAGCTCCCTCAGGGATTTCCCCTGCCACCGGAAATCCCAGGGATTTCTCCTGCCACCAGAAATCCCAACCTTGGAGGCTTCCCCTCCCCTCTGGGCCCTGCTCCACAGGCTTTCGCCTAGCAGAGACTTTTACCTGAGACGTCTCTCCAGCCCAACTCTGCGCAGCTTTCACCACGCCTTACGAGCAGGCCTCCCGTGCTCTTCGCGTGGGCCTGTCCCAACGTGGGCCTGTCCCAACGTGGGCCTGTCCCGGTGTGGGCCTGTCCCGGTGTGGGCCTGTCCCTATACGGGTCTCTCCCGATACGGGCCTGTCCCGGAGCCACGGGGTCCTTACTTAAGGTACCTTCACATACTTCAATTAAATGAGAATGCCTTTACCTCTCCCAGGGGTCTTGCTCAAAGCTCTTCGGTCCGGGGATCGGAGGTTCTCCCCGAGAATTCCCCGGTGCCGGCTGGAGGTCCTGCGATCCCACGGATCCGTCGAGGTTCAAAAGCAGTGTCCCATCTGGGTCGCCAAAACTGTCACCGAAATCCGGGAATAAACCTCGTAACACCAATGTAGTGTTAAAAGGCAGGCATTCTTTATTGCAGCGCTGGATGCACGGGGGATAGCTCCACCCAACGTGCATGCCAGGTGATCACCAACACACAGGTTATATAGAATCAAAATATACATATTCATCATATTTCCAAGAAAAGGCAGTCCTATGATAATCATTTCTGGGAAATCATTTCCATATTCTCCTCCCCGTCACGCATGCTCAGTGATTTGAGTCGGTGGTCCTCAAGGGTCTCTGGTGGTCGTCAGTGGTCTTGCTCCTGTGTCCGCTGGATGACCTCCTTCATGCAGACATGCGCACTACCCTTGTTGTAGGTGCATCTACCCATAGCAACTTTCTTCATAAGATTAATATTCCCGGGCCTATTGTCCGGTTGGGTAGGGACTGTACAAGGGACATAGCAGCATTGTATCTTGCCATGGTCGGTTAGCTTCATTACCTATTACCTAGGTTACAAACTAATTTTCCCAATCTGAGTCTATAGCTACCTTATAACTTCAAGTTACAAATATAATCAAATTATCCTAACTTTTATATAATCAACTTTTAATTGCTTTGTCAAAATATATGTGACACCCACACACAGCCCCCCAGAACCAAACCGCCAGTTGCGCCCCGTACAGCCCCCAGCTTTCTCCTCTAGACGACAGGTGGGAGGACACTCCAGCCAGTCTTGAGGGGGAAAGATGATAAAAGGAGTTCCCGGGGGCACAGGCAAAAGGCAGCGGGAGGGCTCTGGGTGGCACACGGAGGGTCGCGGTGGCTACCCAGAGGCACGCAGGGGGCTCGGGCTGGGCACCAAAAGGCAGCCCCTGCAATAGCCCTGCCACAAAGCTTTCTAAACAAGGCAAAAACGATGGCTACTTTTCTCTTCCCTGTAAAACTGGGTCTTAGCCTGACCGAGGCTGTAGGAGGGAGGAAGGCGGGCGAGGGAAAACATTGCAGGGAAAAGGCCGGCGTCAATAAATGTAGACGCCAGCAAGCCCTTGGGAGCAAACTCTTTATTCTCTGCCTGGCCGAGCTGCCCACTGCCTCTGTCACCCTGGAGCCATGCACCTCCTCAGGACACCCTCCGCAAGGCTCCCAGCTACCGCCCCTCGGGCTGCACGGGCTCCTCCAGGAAGAGCTTTAAACGCACTGGTCTGCGCCGTGCTCCTGCCTGGGTAGGGGGCTTTGGAGCCGCTGGAGGCATGGGCTGTCTTGCAACCTGCGGGCCCGCGGAGGGGAGGCTGCCTGCGGTGCTCCCTAGCCTGCGTATACGCAGAGTTTCCCACGTGGGCACGGAAGATCTTCCTGTGGCTCCGGAGGTGTCATCCCGGCACTTCTGAAGGCCTTCTGTTGTCCGGCCAGCACCTCGCTCAGTGCCTCGGACTAGAGACGGGAGGAGAGTACGTGAGCTCTTCTCTTTGAACTGTCCGGCTTCCTCTGCAGGCGTGACTACTGCAGGCAGGCTGAGAGGTGGCAAGCCCTTCCTTGCTGGAGGCTTCTCTGATTTTTCCTTGGACTTCCTTTTCTCCTCTAACTTCTTCTTCACAGTTTCCACAACATGAAGGACAAGGGTCTCGGCATACTCGATCAATTCTGCATCCAGCTGCTGAACTCTGGAGATGGCCTTTTGGATGCTCTCCTCGGCAATCTCGCAACTCACTCGTGAGACAGCAGCAGCGTTTTGCAGTGGTTGCAACACCGGCAACTTTGCTCTCTTGCTCGCTTCGGGGATCTGCCGTTCCAAGGCTCTGCGTGATCCTTGTCCCTCCGTTGCGCCCTGAAGCTTCAGGATCTCAGAAAACTGACAGTGAAAGTCCTCTTCAACCTGAGAAGCTACGTGGGATGACAAGGTGGAGCTAACACTTTCAACAGCCTCCTTGGTCATTTTGCCAATAGAAGGCTGTGGAGCTGCTCTGTCGGAAGCTGCTAGTTCCGCCTCCCTCCGTCTCTCTTCTCCGGATTTGCCCGCTGGGGTGGCTCTTCCGGCAACGAGCCCTGACAGCTTCTGCCTGGCTGCCGGTCCTGGCTCAGCTGCATCAGACGTGCTGGATACCAAATGCTCCCCTAAGCTCTCCAACACGGTCGCCACGATCTCGCGAGCCGCCAGCCTCATTTCCTCCCGGCGATCCACAGCAGAAGTGTCCAAAGGCTCTGCCCCTCCGGTGCTGGCAAACAACCCTCTCCCGACTTCACGGGGAGCCCTCCTTAAGACGTGGACGGACCGATCCACCGCCTTCACTCGCTCCAGCACTTCCTGGACCATGCTCTCAGCCACCTCTTTAAGCTCCTGGTCCTCTGTCAGCATAGCCGGCAGCAGCATAGGCTGTATGCTCTTAGGCGCTTCTTCTCTGGCACACTTTGGAGACTAAAATGAGGAGCAGTTGATGAGTGAATGTCTTCCTTCGCCTCGGTTTGCTTTCCTCTTCCTCCTCACAAGGCCCCTGCCCAGGAGAGTCCCTAGCACTCAGGCTTGAAAAACTCTGGTTTCTCTGTAGGCCACCTGGCACAACGGAGGTTTCTGGTCTCGCGCGGCCTCGGGAGCCAAGTGTTGTGGGCGCTTCTCAGAATCGAGCAGGTGCCATTTTGCCTAGAGCAAAGGGCACTCTAGCCCCCCCGGACCTCAGCACGGTGAACCCGGTGGCGCGGGCCTGCAACTGGAAGCCAGTGGCTGCCTGGGTACTGCCAATGGTGGCCAGAGGATGGGCCCCGGGGCACAGCGGGCCCCTGCAGGGGCTGGTACTGCCAATGGGCTCGTTGCCTCCAGCCACAGGAGGCGCTGAGCAGAGTCAAATAGCGGAGGGAAAGCCATGGAAGGTAGTGGACCAGGCTCTTTGCTCCTGTCTCTCCTGCCACTGGTCCCAGCCGCTTGCGGGACACTGCTGCCCTGTATCAGGGGGGCCCGCTTGCCCCTTTTGGAGGCCAAAGGCCAAGAATGGGTGTTTTGAGAGCACAAAAGGAAACGATCCTGTTTCTTGCCGCACCTGGCTGTTGTCTGCCAGCCCAAGGAAAGGCCCTTGCGACACGAGGCAGTCCGAAAGTCCACCGCGGGCTGCCAGCCTCGTGCAAAGTGGGGAAGAAGTCGCGAGTCAAGAACAGAGCCAGGCAGCAGCCTGAAATTGTCCTCTCCCATCATTTGCTCTTTTGCAGCTTGACAGCCGCACTGCCACGGCGGAAGGAGCTTAAGCCTTCACCCGGGCATAGATACCACCCCACACTTGCCGGAAACGCTTCCCAAGAGGCAGTTGCAGGGAGGGAGCCTGCTAATGAGACTTGGGCAACAGCAGGCTCTCCGCTAAGCGAATCAAAGTCCCCCTTGAAGAGAAAACCAGCCCACCAATGGCCAAGCACCGGCACTCTCACGGTCAGGCAGCCTGCATCTTTGGATGCAGAAGTCTTTGGATGAACACCAGAGTTGTTCAACCAGACGCCATACCAGCACCATGGACCGTGGGGCCATTTAGTGCAGCTCACAGCTTCGTGCTAAACGTGCGAGTTCATGCGCAGAAGTGGCCACTGAGAGTGCCCAGGCACACTTTGGCGTCAGATGGGGCTAGCGCCTCGTGTCCGAGTGACGCAGGAAAGAAAGCGCCCGCTTCTTGGTCTCCGACAGCCACCCCCAAACGAGGACACGTCGCACGGCACTTAGGCACCACCTCCTCAGCAACCAAGCACCGCTCCCAAGCCCCGAGCGGCTCTGAGTGCGGCAGCACACGCTCCCGAGGCCTGCTGGTACCACGAACGCGCTACCGCACCGCAGAGGCGGCCCCCAGCATCCACCCGGCTCCTACTCACCAGCCTCCCTTCCACAGCACACTTGTCGGAGCTGCTCCGGGTGCCTGCCTGTCTCCTCTTTCCCAGCTGCTGCTGCTGTTGGCACTTGGCCTGCTGGAGGAGGCGGAGCTCTGGGTGGCACACGGAGGGTCGCGGTGGCTACCCAGAGGCACGCAGGGGGCTCGGGCTGGGCACCAAAAGGCACACGGAGGGCTCTGGGCTGCACCAAACGGCACATCTTGAGCTCCGGGCCGCACCAACGGGCAACCGGAGGGCCCTCGGAAGCACAACAAGAGAAACGGAGGGCCTTGGGAGGCATGTTTCTTTGCTTTCTGCTGCTGTCAAAATGTCATCCACATACTGTAATAATATACCTTCTCCTTGATTCTGTTTCTTCCACATTTCTAACTCTTTTGCCAATTGATTTCCAAATATTGTGGGGCTATTCTTAAATCCTTGCGGAAGTACAGTCCATGTTAGTTGCATCTTTCGTCCTGTAGCTGGATTTTCCCATTCAAAAGCAAATATGCTTTGACTTTTTGCATCCAGAGGTATGCAAAAGAAGGCATCCTTTAAATCCAGTACAGTAAACCATTTATGTTCCTCCTTTAAAGATGTCAGTAAAGTGTATGGATTGGCCACTACTGGGTGTATATCTTGAACTATTTGATTTATGGCCCTCGGGTCTTGAACCAATCGGTATTCCTTACCTCCCGATTTCCTTACTGGTAATATAGGGGTATTGTATTTTGACTCACATTCTACCAACAACCCATACTCTAGAAATTTTGTAATTAATTCTTCTAATCCCTTCCGGGCTTCCCACTTAATAGGATACTGTTTTTGTCTTACCGGCTTGGCTCCAGGTTTTAAAGTCACCTTTACCGGTTCTGCCAGTTTGGATCATCCTGGAACTTCACTTGCCCATACCAAGGGAGTGACTGCATTGTCCACCGCTTCTGGAATTTGTTCTTCTTTGGAGGAATTCTGTAACATAAACACCCTCACCTCTATGGCTTTTGATTCTGGTATTAGTAATCTGATTTCTCCATCTTTAAAAATTATTTGTGCATCTAATTTGCTTAATAAATCTTGTCCCAATAAGGGCAACGGACATTTGGGCACGTACAAAAATTGATGTGTTTTACCTACTATTTTCCCAGCTTAAATTTTAACAGTTTCAAGAAAGGCCAGTTCTCTTTCCGCCCCGTCGCACCAACACCCTCTGCTGATTTATGGCTGAGTTTCGCTTTACACATTTATTATTCTCAGTCAAGATTGCCAGAATTTTTCCATCCCTTTGCATTTGTCTGACTTCTTTTTCTTTTTCTCTGTTGTTATACACAGTCCAGGCTACTTCAAGCATTTTACCTAAGTCTCTGGACTCAGCCCCTTCCATTTTCTGGAGTTTTTTCTAGGGTTGATTGTCCCATAAATATAGAGGCCAATTGTATAGCTTCTTCCGTGGTGTTTTTTGTTTGTGGTTTTGTTTGTGGGGTTTTTTTTTTTGTTTGGTGTTGTTTTTGGGGTTTTTTTCCTCTGGGTCCAAATTAGTGTATTTTCTAGCAGTCACCTTCAGTCTTTCCATAAAGGCTGAAGGGGACTCATTTAATTCTTGTCTCACAAAGTTTAGACCGATTAATTGCTTTTGGCATTGCATATCTATCACCAAACAAAATCCACTTCTGAGATCTAGTCAGCATCCCTCTGGGTCCCGGCTGATTAGGGTCCCACTCAGGATTTGTGGATGGAAAATTCTGGTCCACTGTCCCTTGTATGAGCATGAGCTCCTTCTACTTGTTTTCTGGCCGTATTTAATACCATTTTCCTTTCAGTATCTTCCAACAAAATATCCAATATTTAACCAATAATTTAACATCATCTTCTTTAAACACATATTTAAAACATCATTTACCAATATCATAAGCTGAGCAACCTTTTCCAAACTTTTATCAGGTTCCTGCCCCTTTAATGCCATTACCACAGAACTAGCTGAAACCAATTCACATTGCCTTTGCCATTCCGGATGATTTCGCAATGTGAAAAACAGATCTACATATGCCATTTCGTTCCATTTACCTTCCCTTTTACAAAATAACATTAATTGCAAAATGGTGTTATATTGCAATGTCCCATTTTCCGGCTACTTTTCCCCATTTTCTAAAGTGTATAGTGGCCACCAATGATTACAATATTCAATCAACTGTTTCCGAGTCAAAGGATCAACATTTCCCAGATCTTTCCAGTGCTCCAAAATGCATCCCAGTGGTGTTTTTCATGGGATTGGTTTTTTACTCGGAAAAGTGCCCATCTCCCAGGGACTTAGTGGTTGTGATTGTGCACTATCACAAGCACTTAGTCAGAGGGACCCCAACCCGTGTTAGAGCTCCCTCAGGGATTTCCCCTGCCACCGGAAATCCCAGGGATTTCTCCTGCCACCAGAAATCCCAACCTTGGAGGCTTCCCCTCCCCTCTGGGCCCTGCTCCACAGGCTTTCGCCTAGCAGAGACTTTTACCTGAGACGTCTCTCCAGCCCAACTCTGCGCAGCTTTCACCACGCCTTACGAGCAGGCCTCCCGTGCTCTTCGCGTGGGCCTGTCCCAACGTGGGCCTGTCCCAACGTGGGCCTGTCCCTATGTGGGCCTGTCCCGGTGTGGGCCTGTCCCTATACGGGTCTCTCCCGATACGGGCCTGTCCCGGAGCCACGGGGTCCTTACTTAAGGTACCTTCACATACTTCAATTAAATGAGAATGCCTTTACCTCTCCCAGGGGTCTTGCTCAAAGCTCTTCGGTCCGGGGATCGGAGGTTCTCCCCGAGAATTCCCCGGTGCCGGCTGGAGGTCCTGCGATCCCACGGATCCGTCGAGGTTCAAAAGCAGTGTCCCATCTGGGTCGCCAAAACTGTCACCGAAATCCGGGAATAAACCTCGTAACACCAATGTAGTGTTAAAAGGCAGGCATTCTTTATTGCAGCGCTGGATGCACGGGGGATAGCTCCACCCAACGTGCATGCCAGGTGATCACCAACACACAGGTTATATAGAATCAAAATATACATATTCATCATATTTCCAAGAAAAGGCAGTCCTATGATAATCATTTCTGGGAAATCATTTCCATATTCTCCTCCCCGTCACGCATGCTCAGTGATTTGAGTCGGTGGTCCTCAAGGGTCTCTGGTGGTCGTCAGTGGTCTTGCTCCTGTGTCCGCTGGATGACCTCCTTCATGCAGACATGCGCACTACCCTTGTTGTAGGTGCATCTACCCATAGCAACTTTCTTCATAAGATTAATATTCCCGGGCCTATTGTCCGGTTGGGTAGGGACTGTACAAGGGACATAGCAGCATTGTATCTTGCCATGGTCGGTTAGCTTCATTACCTATTACCTAGGTTACAAACTAATTTTCCCAATCTGAGTCTATAGCTACCTTATAACTTCAAGTTACAAATATAATCAAATTATCCTAACTTTTATATAATCAACTTTTAATTGCTTTGTCAAAATATATGTGACACCCACACACAGCCCCCCAGAACCAAACCGCCAGTTGCGCCCCGTACAGCCCCCAGCTTTCTCCTCTAGACGACAGGTGGGAGGACACTCCAGCCAGTCTTGAGGGGGAAAGATGATAAAAGGAGTTCCCGGGGGCACAGGCAAAAGGCAGCGGGAGGGCTCTGGGTGGCACACGGAGGGTCGCGGTGGCTACCCAGAGGCACGCAGGGGGCTCGGGCTGGGCACCAAAAGGCAGCCCCTGCAATAGCCCTGCCACAAAGCTTTCTAAACAAGGCAAAAACGATGGCTACTTTTCTCTTCCCTGTAAAACTGGGTCTTAGCCTGACCGAGGCTGTAGGAGGGAGGAAGGCGGGCGAGGGAAAACATTGCAGGGAAAAGGCCGGCGTCAATAAATGTAGACGCCAGCAAGCCCTTGGGAGCAAACTCTTTATTCTCTGCCTGGCCGAGCTGCCCACTGCCTCTGTCACCCTGGAGCCATGCACCTCCTCAGGACACCCTCCGCAAGGCTCCCAGCTACCGCCCCTCGGGCTGCACGGGCTCCTCCAGGAAGAGCTTTAAACGCACTGGTCTGCGCCGTGCTCCTGCCTGGGTAGGGGGCTTTGGAGCCGCTGGAGGCATGGGCTGTCTTGCAACCTGCGGGCCCGCGGAGGGGAGGCTGCCTGCGGTGCTCCCTAGCCTGCGTATACGCAGAGTTTCCCACGTGGGCACGGAAGATCTTCCTGTGGCTCCGGAGGTGTCATCCCGGCACTTCTGAAGGCCTTCTGTTGGCCGGCCAGCACCTCGCTCAGTGCCTCGGACTAGAGACGGGAGGAGAGTACGTGAGCTCTTCTCTTTGAACTGTCCGGCTTCCTCTGCAGGCGTGACTACTGCAGGCAGGCTGAGAGGTGGCAAGCCCTTCCTTGCTGGAGGCTTCTCTGATTTTTCCTTGGACTTCCTTTTCTCCTCTAACTTCTTCTTCACAGTTTCCACAACATGAAGGACAAGGGTCTCGGCATACTCGATCAATTCTGCATCCAGCTGCTGAACTCTGGAGATGGCCTTTTGGATGCTCTCCTCGGCAATCTCGCAACTCACTCGTGAGACAGCAGCAGCGTTTTGCAGTGGTTGCAACACCGGCAACTTTGCTCTCTTGCTCGCTTCGGGGATCTGCCGTTCCAAGGCTCTGCGTGATCCTTGTCCCTCCGTTGCGCCCTGAAGCTTCAGGATCTCAGAAAACTGACAGTGAAAGTCCTCTTCAACCTGAGAAGCTACGTGGGATGACAAGGTGGAGCTAACACTTTCAACAGCCTCCTTGGTCATTTTGCCAATAGAAGGCTGTGGAGCTGCTCTGTCGGAAGCTGCTAGTTCCGCCTCCCTCCGTCTCTCTTCTCCGGATTTGCCCGCTGGGGTGGCTCTTCCGGCAACGAGCCCTGACAGCTTCTGCCTGGCTGCCGGTCCTGGCTCAGCTGCATCAGACGTGCTGGATACCAAATGCTCCCCTAAGCTCTCCAACACGGTCGCCACGATCTCGCGAGCCGCCAGCCTCATTTCCTCCCGGCGATCCACAGCAGAAGTGTCCAAAGGCTCTGCCCCTCCGGTGCTGGCAAACAACCCTCTCCCGACTTCACGGGGAGCCCTCCTTAAGACGTGGACGGACCGATCCACCGCCTTCACTCGCTCCAGCACTTCCTGGACCACGCTCTCAGCCACCTCTTTAAGCTCCTGGTCCTCTGTCAGCATAGCCGGCAGCAGCATAGGCTGTATGCTCTTAGGCGCTTCTTCTCTGGCACACTTTGGAGACTAAAATGAGGAGCAGTTGATGAGTGAATGTCTTCCTTCGCCTCGGTTTGCTTTCCTCTTCCTCCTCACAAGGCCCCTGCCCAGGAGAGTCCCTAGCACTCAGGCTTGAAAAACTCTGGTTTCTCTGTAGGCCACCTGGCACAACGGAGGTTTCTGGTCTCGCGCGGCCTCGGGAGCCAAGTGTTGTGGGCGCTTCTCAGAATCGAGCAGGTGCCATTTTGCCTAGAGCAAAGGGCACTCTAGCCCCCCCGGACCTCAGCACGGTGAACCCGGTGGCGCGGGCCTGCAACTGGAAGCCAGTGGCTGCCTGGGTACTGCCGATGGTGGCCAGAGGATGGGCCCCGGGGCACAGCGGGCCCCTGCAGGGGCTGGTACTGCCAATGGGCTCGTTGCCTCCAGCCACAGGAGGCGCTGAGCAGAGTCAAATAGCGGAGGGAAAGCCACGGAAGGTAGTGGACCAGGCTCTTTGCTCCTGTCTCTCCTGCCACTGGTCCCAGCCGCTTGCGGGACACTGCTGCCCTGTATCAGGGGGGCCCGCTTGCCCCTTTTGGAGGCCAAAGGCCAAGAATGGGTGTTTTGAGAGCACAAAAGGAAACGATCCTGTTTCTTGCCGCACCTGGCTGTTGTCTGCCAGCCCAAGGAAAGGCCCTTGCGACACGAGGCAGTCCGAAAGTCCACCGCGGGCTGCCAGCCTCGTGCAAAGTGGGGAAGAAGTCGCGAGTCAAGAACAGAGCCAGGCAGCAGCCTGAAATTGTCCTCTCCCATCATTTGCTCTTTTGCAGCTTGACAGCCGCACTGCCACGGCGGAAGGAGCTTAAGCCTTCACCCGGGCATAGATACCACCCCACACTTGCCGGAAACGCTTCCCAAGAGGCAGTTGCAGGGAGGGAGCCCGCTAATGAGACTTGGGCAACAGCAGGCTCTCCGCTAAGCGAATCAAAGTCCCCCTTGAAGAGAAAACCAGCCCACCAATGGCCAAGCACCGGCACTCTCACGGTCAGGCAGCCTGCATCTTTGGATGCAGAAGTCTTTGGATGAACACCAGAGTTGTTCAACCAGACGCCATACCAGCACCATGGACCGTGGGGCCATTTAGTGCAGCTCACAGCTTCGTGCTAAACGTGCGAGTTCATGCGCAGAAGTGGCCACTGAGAGTGCCCAGGCACACTTTGGCGTCAGATGGGGCTAGCGCCTCGTGTCCGAGTGACGCAGGAAAGAAAGCGCCCGCTTCTTGGTCTCCGACAGCCACCCCCAAACGAGGACACGTCGCACGGCACTTAGGCACCACCTCCTCAGCAACCAAGCACCGCTCCCAAGCCCCGAGCGGCTCTGAGTGCGGCAGCACACGCTCCCGAGGCCTGCTGGTACCACGAACGCGCTACCGCACCGCAGAGGCGGCCCCCAGCATCCACCCGGCTCCTACTCACCAGCCTCCCTTCCACAGCACACTTGTCGGAGCTGCTCCGGGTGCCTGCCTGTCTCCTCTTTCCCAGCTGCTGCTGCTGTTGGCACTTGGCCTGCTGGAGGAGGCGGAGCTCTGGGTGGCACACGGAGGGTCGCGGTGGCTACCCAGAGGCACGCAGGGGGCTCGGGCTGGGCACCAAAAGGCACACGGAGGGCTCTGGGCTGCACCAAACGGCACATCTTGAGCTCCGGGCCGCACCAACGGGCAACCGGAGGGCCCTCGGAAGCACAACAAGAGAAACGGAGGGCCTTGGGAGGCATGTTTCTTTGCTTTCTGCTGCTATCAAAATGTCATCCACATACTGTAATAATATACCTTCTCCTTGATTCTGTTTCTTCCACATTTCTAACTCTTTTGCCAATTGATTTCCAAATATTGTGGGGCTATTCTTAAATCCTTGCGGAAGTACAGTCCATGTTAGTTGCATCTTTCGTCCTGTAGCTGGATTTTCCCATTCAAAAGCAAATATGCTTTGACTTTTTGCATCCAGAGGTATGCAAAAGAAGGCATCCTTTAAATCCAGTACAGTAAACCATTTATGTTCCTCCTTTAAAGATGTCAGTAAAGTGTATGGATTGGCCACTACTGGGTGTATATCTTGAACTATTTGATTTATGGCCCTCGGGTCTTGAACCAATCGGTATTCCTTACCTCCCGATTTCCTTACTGGTAATATAGGGGTATTGTATTTTGACTCACATTCTACCAACAACCCATACTCTAGAAATTTTGTAATTAATTCTTCTAATCCCTTCCGGGCTTCCCACTTAATAGGATACTGTTTTTGTCTTACCGGCTTGGCTCCAGGTTTTAAAGTCACCTTTACCGGTTCTGCCAGTTTGGATCATCCTGGAACTTCACTTGCCCATACCAAGGGAGTGACTGCATTGTCCACCGCTTCTGGAATTTGTTCTTCTTTGGAGGAATTCTGTAACATAAACACCCTCACCTCTATGGCTTTTGATTCTGGTATTAGTAATCTGATTTCTCCATCTTTAAAAATTATTTGTGCATCTAATTTGCTTAATAAATCTTGTCCCAATAAGGGCAACGGACATTTGGGCACGTACAAAAATTGATGTGTTTTACCTACTATTTTCCCAGCTTAAATTTTAACAGTTTCAAGAAAGGCCAGTTCTCTTTCCGCCCCGTCGCACCAACACCCTCTGCTGATTTATGGCTGAGTTTCGCTTTACACATTTATTATTCTCAGTCAAGATTGCCAGAATTTTTCCATCCCTTTGCATTTGTCTGACTTCTTTTTCTTTTTCTCTGTTGTTATACACAGTCCAGGCTACTTCAAGCATTTTACCTAAGTCTCTGGACTCAGCCCCTTCCATTTTCTGGAGTTTTTTCTAGGGTTGATTGTCCCATAAATATAGAGGCCAATTGTATAGCTTCTTCCGTGGTGTTTTTTGTTTGTGGTTTTGTTTGTGGGGGTTTTTTTTTTGTTTGGTGTTGTTTTTGGGGTTTTTTTCCTCTGGGTCCAAATTAGTGTATTTTCTAGCAGTCACCTTCAGTCTTTCCATAAAGGCTGAAGGGGACTCATTTAATTCTTGTCTCACAAAGTTTAGACCGATTAATTGCTTTTGGCATTGCATATCTATCACCAAACAAAATCCACTTCTGAGATCTAGTCAGCATCCCTCTGGGTCCCGGCTGATTAGGGTCCCACTCAGGATTTGTGGATGGAAAATTCTGGTCCACTGTCCCTTGTATGAGCATGAGCTCCTTCTACTTGTTTTCTGGCCGTATTTAATACCATTTTCCTTTCAGTATCTTCCAACAAAATATCCAATATTTAACCAATAATTTAACATCATCTTCTTTAAACACATATTTAAAACATCATTTACCAATATCATAAGCTGAGCAACCTTTTCCAAACTTTTATCAGGTTCCTGCCCCTTTAATGCCATTACCACAGAACTAGCTGAAACCAATTCACATTGCCTTTGCCATTCCGGATGATTTCGCAATGTGAAAAACAGATCTACATATGCCATTTCGTTCCATTTACCTTCCCTTTTACAAAATAACATTAATTGCAAAATGGTGTTATATTGCAATGTCCCATTTTCCGGCTACTTTTCCCCATTTTCTAAAGTGTATAGTGGCCACCAATGATTACAATATTCAATCAACTGTTTCCGAGTCAAAGGATCAACATTTCCCAGATCTTTCCAGTGCTCCAAAATGCATCCCAGTGGTGTTTTTCATGGGATTGGTTTTTTACTCGGAAAAGTGCCCATCTCCCAGGGACTTAGTGGTTGTGATTGTGCACTATCACAAGCACTTAGTCAGAGGGACCCCAACCCGTGTTAGAGCTCCCTCAGGGATTTCCCCTGCCACCGGAAATCCCAGGGATTTCTCCTGCCACCAGAAATCCCAACCTTGGAGGCTTCCCCTCCCCTCTGGGCCCTGCTCCACAGGCTTTCGCCTAGCAGAGACTTTTACCTGAGACGTCTCTCCAGCCCAACTCTGCGCAGCTTTCACCACGCCTTACGAGCAGGCCTCCCGTGCTCTTCGCGTGGGCCTGTCCCAACGTGGGCCTGTCCCAACGTGGGCCTGTCCCGGTGTGGGCCTGTCCCTATACGGGTCTCTCCCGATACGGGCCTGTCCCGGAGCCACGGGGTCCTTACTTAAGGTACCTTCACATACTTCAATTAAATGAGAATGCCTTTACCTCTCCCAGGGGTCTTGCTCAAAGCTCTTCGGTCCGGGGATCGGAGGTTCTCCCCGAGAATTCCCCGGTGCCGGCTGGAGGTCCTGCGATCCCACGGATCCGTCGAGGTTCAAAAGCAGTGTCCCATCTGGGTCGCCAAAACTGTCACCGAAATCCGGGAATAAACCTCGTAACACCAATGTAGTGTTAAAAGGCAGGCATTCTTTATTGCAGCGCTGGATGCACGGGGGATAGCTCCACCCAACGTGCATGCCAGGTGATCACCAACACACAGGTTATATAGAATCAAAATATACATATTCATCATATTTCCAAGAAAAGGCAGTCCTATGATAATCATTTCTGGGAAATCATTTCCATATTCTCCTCCCCGTCACGCATGCTCAGTGATTTGAGTCGGTGGTCCTCAAGGGTCTCTGGTGGTCGTCAGTGGTCTTGCTCCTGTGTCCGCTGGATGACCTCCTTCATGCAGACATGCGCACTACCCTTGTTGTAGGTGCATCTACCCATAGCAACTTTCTTCATAAGATTAATATTCCCGGGCCTATTGTCCGGTTGGGTAGGGACTGTACAAGGGACATAGCAGCATTGTATCTTGCCATGGTCGGTTAGCTTCATTACCTATTACCTAGGTTACAAACTAATTTTCCCAATCTGAGTCTATAGCTACCTTATAACTTCAAGTTACAAATATAATCAAATTATCCTAACTTTTATATAATCAACTTTTAATTGCTTTGTCAAAATATATGTGACACCCACACACAGCCCCCCAGAACCAAACCGCCAGTTGCGCCCCGTACAGCCCCCAGCTTTCTCCTCTAGACGACAGGTGGGAGGACACTCCAGCCAGTCTTGAGGGGGAAAGATGATAAAAGGAGTTCCCGGGGGCACAGGCAAAAGGCAGCGGGAGGGCTCTGGGTGGCACACGGAGGGTCGCGGTGGCTACCCAGAGGCACGCAGGGGGCTCGGGCTGGGCACCAAAAGGCAGCCCCTGCAATAGCCCTGCCACAAAGCTTTCTAAACAAGGCAAAAACGATGGCTACTTTTCTCTTCCCTGTAAAACTGGGTCTTAGCCTGACCGAGGCTGTAGGAGGGAGGAAGGCGGGCGAGGGAAAACATTGCAGGGAAAAGGCCGGCGTCAATAAATGTAGACGCCAGCAAGCCCTTGGGAGCAAACTCTTTATTCTCTGCCTGGCCGAGCTGCCCACTGCCTCTGTCACCCTGGAGCCATGCACCTCCTCAGGACACCCTCCGCAAGGCTCCCAGCTACCGCCCCTCGGGCTGCACGGGCTCCTCCAGGAAGAGCTTTAAACGCACTGGTCTGCGCCGTGCTCCTGCCTGGGTAGGGGGCTTTGGAGCCGCTGGAGGCATGGGCTGTCTTGCAACCTGCGGGCCCACGGAGGGGAGGGTGCCTGCGGTGCTCCCTAGCCTGCGTATACGCAGAGTTTCCCACGTGGGCACGGAAGATCTTCCTGTGGCTCCGGAGGTGTCATCCCGGCACTTCTGAAGGCCTTCTGTTGGCCGGCCAGCACCTCGCTCAGTGCCTCGGACTAGAGACGGGAGGAGAGTACGTGAGCTCTTCTCTTTGAACTGTCCGGCTTCCTCTGCAGGCGTGACTACTGCAGGCAGGCTGAGAGGTGGCAAGCCCTTCCTTGCTGGAGGCTTCTCTGATTTTTCCTTGGACTTCCTTTTCTCCTCTAACTTCTTCTTCACAGTTTCCACAACATGAAGGACAAGGGTCTCGGCATACTCGATCAATTCTGCATCCAGCTGCTGAACTCTGGAGATGGCCTTTTGGATGCTCTCCTCGGCAATCTCGCAACTCACTCGTGAGACAGCAGCAGCGTTTTGCAGTGGTTGCAACACCGGCAACTTTGCTCTCTTGCTCGCTTCGGGGATCTGCCGTTCCAAGGCTCTGCGTGATCCTTGTCCCTCCGTTGCGCCCTGAAGCTTCAGGATCTCAGAAAACTGACAGTGAAAGTCCTCTTCAACCTGAGAAGCTACGTGGGATGACAACAAGTGTTATGGGGAGCACCATAACGTAGGGTGAGCTTATGCAGGACTGCTAGCGTCTTACTCGCATACATTTAAAAAGTAACTGTCTGGAGGTACTGGTTGTCTAGGAGCTTAACAGTTACTGTTTCAAGAACTTTTTGGGTTTTTTTTTCTCAAATATAACTTGATGCGTTTGAATTTGTGTGAGTGTGTGAGACGTACAATCACGTATGAAGTGAGTGTGGAGTCCGGATCTGCGGTTCTGTTATCCCGCGAAAGAAACAGCCAGAGAAGGACGAAGTGAATGATTAATGATACCACTGTGGGTAATTATCTTAGATTAATAGTAGCATTACTGTGTAAGTTTGGATGTCCTTTATTGCTGTGTTAAAAGACTAACTAAAAATCGGAATGATGCCGCCCCTGAAGTAGAATTGTTGGTAAATGTGGGAACCAGAATATTGCCTTTTACACCCTAAAAATATTGTGAATCAATAATTCTTTTTTGAATGTTTATGGTATAAACAGAGATTGTGGATTCAATCTGGGACAGGCATAGAGTGTGCTAAGTGTAAAGTGTGGACCCCTTGGGAAAAGAAGGGGCATGCTACTGAAATAGCAAAGATTGGGGTTGGCGAGATAGATAGAAATTTAAACGAGTAAAATGGGAAGTAATCGGAGTGGAGAAATCTTGAAAAAGAGTCCATTAGGATGCATACTGAGACTTTGGAAAGAAATAGAAGGTTCACCAGGAGGTGTAACAGATAAGAGAACTCTGATAAAATATTATAATCACTGATGACCAATGTATAAATTGGATGATCAGGAAAAACGGCCCAAGAATAAGAATTTGGAAAATAATACAATGCTACAATTGATGTTGTTTTGTAGAAGGGAGAAGAAATGGGATGAGGTACCGTATGTTGATTTGTTTTTCACCTCGCGAACTCACCCTGAGTGGCTGAAGGACTGTGGGTTTACCCTGCAAGACCCCTGGCATCAGCATTAGAAAAGCAGGAAAAGGCAGCGGGAGGCTGTGAAGGTGTTGCTCTGCTTGGAGTACGGGGCAACGGGGTTTGAAGTGCGGGCGTGATGAGGAGGAGGATTTGGAATTAATGAAAGATGCTGGAGGTTGCATGGATGGTTTTTGATAACAGAGAGCAAGAGAAGGAAATCAAAGAAGAGCAAGGAGAAAACGGAAGAGAGTGGAGACAGGCACGGAGAGACAGGGAAAGAGAGGGTAACCTGAGAGCTGCGCTGCAGGGAGCATCAGCAAACAGTAACTTCAGGGGAGGACGGCAATACTATGGGGGAGAGGCGGGGCCCCTCCAGCACAAAAAAACAGGGATACCTTAGGAGATCATCAGTGTGCATATTGTAAAAAACTGGGACATTGAAAATGGGATTGTCAGAAATTTAAGGACCGTTTTAGGGGTCCTATGCCTATCAGTGCAGAGGTTCTGGAGGAGGCACGATACAATCAAGAAGCAGCTCCCTTTCCACGTCAGTTCCCCTGAACTAAGTCCTGAAGGGGACAGGGGGGAAACCTCCCCAGCAGAACCCCTGGCTACAGTACAGCTGGGAAAAAGGAAAATACATTTTACTGTAGATACTGGGGCAACTTATTCTGTTAAATACTTATCAAAGAAAATTGAGCGATGATACAATAAACATTGTGAGTGCCACAGGGAAAGCGGAACAACCTGCCTTTTTCCATCCTTTAAATTTTAAGCTCGGAAAACAATGGGTAACTCACCAATTTTTATGTATGCCTGGATGTCCTATACCACTCTTGGGACGGCACCTATTGAGCAAATTGGAAATGCGGATCTCCTTTAAAGATGGGGAAGTTCAATTATTTATCCCTGCATCTAAAGCCATCGAGGCAAGAGGTTTTATGTTGCAGGAACAACCTAAGACTAACAAAGGAATTCCCGAGGAGATGAAGAATGCAGTGACGCCTTTGACACAGGCTAATGAGGTCCCGGGTAGATCCAGAAGAGTGGAACCCCTAAGAATGATCCTTAAACCTGGAACAAATCCAGTAAGACAAAAATAATACCCATTGAAAATAGAGGCCAAAAAGGGATTGAAAAGGTTAATACTCAACTTTATAGAATATGGGTTGCTCATATAATGCGAATCAGAATTTAATACCCCAATTTTACCAGTGAAGAAACTGGATGGGAAGAATTATTGGCTCGTACAGGATTTAAGAGCAATAAATAAGATTGTAGATGATTTGCACCCAGTGGTTGCAAACCCCTATACATTATTAACTCAACTGAAAAAAGATCTAATTTGGATTACCGTACTGGACCTAAAGGATGCTTTTTTCTGTCTGCCCTTGGCAGTAGAAAGTCAGAAGCTGTTTGCTTTTGAATGGGAAAATCCTGAAACAGGCAGAAAAACACAATTAACTTGGACGGTGTTACCTCAAGGATTTAAGAATAGCCCCACTATCTTTGGGAACCAGTTGGCCCGAGAACTCGAAACATGGACTCCGCCATCTCAGACGGGGACTTTATTACAATATGTGGATGATTTACTAGTGGCTACAACTACTAAGGAGGACTGTGCCCAATGGACAGTGAGCTTGTTAAATTTTCTAGGATCGAGTGGGTACAAAGTTTCCCAGCAAAAGGCCCAAGTGATTCAGCAACAAGTCACTTACCTCGGATTTGAGATCTCAGGAGGACAAAGAGAACTTGGTAAAGGTCGAAAAGAACCTATTTGCCGCACGCAAATGCTGGGAACTGTGAAAGAACTTAGGACCTTTTTAGGTATGACAGGATGGTGCAGATTATGGATACATAATTATGGACTCTAAATAAAACCGCTGTATCAATTACTAAAAGATAATCAGTTAAAGTTGACCTGGACGGGAGAAGCAAAAAGAGCCTTTGAACAACTGAAAACAGAACTGATGAGAGCACCGGCCCTAGGTCTTCCTGACGTGTCTAAACCCTTCTTGCTATTTTCTTATGAGAGGCAAGGAATAGCCTTAGGGGTGCTGGCCCAACAACTAGGCCCTTATAAAAGAGCAGTAGCTTACTTTTCCAAGCAATTGGATGGAGTAAGCACAGGGTGGCCTGGATGTCTACGAGCAGTAGCTGCAGTTATCCTGAATGTACAGGAAGCATGCAAATTTACAATGGGCCAGAAAATGACAGTAATGGTGTCTCATACGGTTTCAGCCGTGTTAGAACAAAAAGGAGGACATTGGCTTTCCCCCTCTAGATTTCTGAAATACCAAGCGATACTAGTGGAACAAGATGATATAACTATAGTCACCACTAACATTGTGAACCCAGCTTCTTTCCTTAGCGGGGAAATCTCGGAGCCGGTGGTCCATGACTGTTTAAAAACAATGGAAGCAATATATTCCAGCCGCCCTGATCTAAAAGAGGAGCCGCTCCATGATGCCGAGGACTCCTGGTATACAGACGGAAGCAGCTTTGTGAAACACGGAGAACGCCAAGCGGGGTATGCTGTGACCACTACCCAAAGGGTAATCGAAGCAAAATCATTACCTGCGGGGACGTCAGCACAAAAGGCTGAAATCACTGCCCTAACCCGAGCGTTAGAGCTGGCAAGAGGGAAGAAGATTAATATCTGGACAGATTCAAAGTATGCCCTTGGGGTTGTACATGCCTGTGGTGCTATCTGGAAGGAAAGAGGACTTCTCACTGCTCAAGGAAAATATATTAAACATGCAAAAGAAATTCTAAAGTTACTAGAAGCCGTAAATCTTCCAGAAAAAGTAGCTATTATGCACTGTAAAGGGCACCAAAAAGGTAACACCGACCAAGAGATTGGCAATAGATTGGCAGACTCAGAACCTAGAAAGGCAGCAGAAAAAGGGAAAGTGATGGCAGCCTTAATTCCGGATAGTAAACTTCAAATTCCAAATTCTGATTTAGAGCCAGATAAATATTAAGAATGATTGTTGGATCTGCATCCAGATGCCTCAATATTCCGGCCACGGAATATCCTTAATAGGAGTTCCGCTTCCATCTAATGTCTCCTGGACAAATCCGGTTTATTAGGCCAACACCACCCTTAGAAAAGATTCCCAATCCAAATGGAACAAGGAATGGAAGATAGGTGTGCCAGCAAATTATACCTCGAGTAATAGCTGTTTGGTAAGTACAGGAAAGGGCACCTTTGTAGGAGAATATATAAATGTAACAAATCCATTCCTTTAAATATGACATTAATTGACCCTGTTTTTCAAAGACTGAACTCTACTGGGCTCCCGGTCCCATTGGGAATGGGATAGCATTGGCTACGTGGTACACTGGCTTTGAAGATATTGCCCCTAGGATAAAAAGGAGCTTGTACTCTTGGAGCTTTAGTTCCTAACATTACTATCATTGACAAACTGTACCCACCGGATGAAAGAACAACAACTTCCCTCAAAAGGATAAAGAAAACTCATAATGCTATAGCGGATAGGTTTACTAAATTCCATAGTTCTATAAGGTGGTTTCTCCCATGGCTAGGGGTAAATAAAGCTTCTCCTCCCCTGCGCTGCTTCCAGTGCTGGCCGCAAAGCCAGCGGGCACGTTGGGGTTGAGCTTAGAGCTGGCGTGAGCTCCAAGGAGTCCTTTCTGCCGACAGCTCTGTGCCTGGTTAGTGGCCGCTGTGGGCACCAGGTCGGTGTTTGCAAGATGCTCCTGAGTGGAAGGGAGAGAGGAGTGCTCTGGAGTAATCCCGTGTTTGAACCGCATTCACTCTCATTCACATCTGAAGAAGTACATTGCAATATTTCATGGGAGCTTCTCTGTCCTGTGTTCATTTACAGACGTGGCGGCAGGCGATGGTTATCCAGCTGCCTGGCTGGGTTCCAGGGATGACCCGCAGGCAGGTCGTGTGGGTACGTCATGGCTTTTTCCTTCCCTTGAGAGCTGCCAGCTCAAAGCACCAAGTCAGCCAGGCGCCTCTGCAGGTGTGAGAAGACAGACCTGCATGTGTGTGCACGGGGTCATTACGGGACCCCCTTGTCTGTTCTGCTATGCAGTTATGACGACATAGATCGGAAGACACCAGAGCCAGAGGCACGCACACTGAAACAGAAAATCTCTTGGCCATGCGAAGCACACACACAGTGAGATGATCCGTAGCGCAGAGCACAGTAACGTCTGGCATTGTCTCTTCTCCTCCAGGGGCGGACGCTGGGAAAAAGGCTGAGGCTGCCGGTCCTGAGGAGCTGCACAAGTTCTATATCGCAGTGACTGCAGCAGCCTTGGGTCTGCTGCTGGCTGGGGCAGTGGTATCTTGTGTAGCCATTTCCCGGCTGAGGAAGAGAGACCCGTGAGTTGGCTTTTCCCCAGAGTTAGTTCTTGCTGCAGTTGGCAATGAGGTGTTTGCAGTTAGAGTACGCGGGAGTGCCAAGGCACCTGCTGGCAGTACTCTGCTGAGATTTCTGCAGTAAGGTCTTTGGCTGGCCTCTGAATTCACATCAGTGAGCAGTCTTCTCTGAAACCCATTTGTACAGAAGGACCCAGAGAGACGAAGAAGCACCGGGACAAGCCGATACTGACTCTGCCTGGAAAAGTGAAGGTCAAACTCGAGATAAAGGCAAAGCAGAGTCAGGAGAAGGAACAGAAAAGGGTGAGAGTGCCCAAGAAAAGGAGATCTGCAACAGCTCCTGCCCATCACCGTGGCCCTTTGCGGCAGAGCTCACCCATCTGTACAGGAACATGAGCACAGAGCCCTCCCCTCTGCCCACTTGTCCCAGCTGCTCTCTCAGCGACGATGCCTCTTCACTGGACACCTGCATTTCTCTGGACTCGCCTCTGCCCAAGCCCTTCTGGTGTCCCTGCTACCAGTACCAACAGGGATACTGTACATCTGAAGACGATGCTTTTTAGAATAGAGAAGAGCAACTCTATTTTGGCAAAAGCAGCGAGTCCTGGGCTGTTTTGTCCGTTTCCATCGGGCTACAGTGCACAGAGCTGGGAGCAGCGCTGGATCTGTGAGATTCCTGCACTCCAGCAAGGGACCCCTTTGTCCCAGCATCAGCCTGGTTTCCCAGCTGGGGCTGTCAACAAGGCTTTCATCCACCAGAATGGGGACAGGCTGGTGAGACTTGAGGTGCGAAGGGTTGTCCTTGAGCTGGCTTGGGATGCTGCCCTGAATTGGGATGGACTGGGCAGAGAGGGAGGGAGGTGCTGGGAAGGATGGCCGTCCAGCGCTGAGCACGCCATTTGTCCCAGTACAAACAGGCTGCCTTTAATCTCTCCAGGTCTGTACACCCCAGAGTGGGACCTTGCCCAGGAAAAGCTCTGTTCCCCAGACCCCTCCCAGTACAGACTGGGGCCCCTCCAGTACAAACCGATTCCCTTTAACCACTCCCAGTACAGACTCTCTGTAATCTCAAACAAAACTGGTTCCCTTAGCCCCTCCCAGTATGAGTGGGCACCATCCCAGTAAAAACTGAATTGTTTCAACCACTCCCAGTACACACTGTGACATTTCCCAGTACAAACTGGATCCCCTTTAACCCCTCCAAGTACAGACTGGACACTTTTCCCAGTACAAACTGGATCCCTTAAACCCCTCCCACTACAGACTGGACTCTGTCACAGCACAGGCTGGATCCCTTTAACCCCTCCCAGCACCAAGTGGGACCTGTCCTAGTAAAAGGTATGTCCCCTGAGCCCTCCCAGTACAGACTGGGCCCTGTCCCAGTACAAAGGGGATCCCTTTGTTACCGCTCAAACGGCAATAAAAAACCCTTTCCAAACCGAAATGCAGTTGAGAAAGCCAACATTGGTTTATTCAGTGCTGGGGTGCATGGGGGATCTCTCCTCCTAACATGCCCACCTAGCCCACAAACATACACACATTTATAGTCTCCAAACACACAGAGTTACAATTCCATCACCTAGTTACATAGTTACTTCATTATGATTGGTGGAAAACTTTCTCACTTTGCTTTTAAAGCCACAGACTTCAAGAAATTCAGAGAGCACGCCCAGTGAGGGGTGGTCGTACCTTGGAGGCGGGTAGCTTTGACAATGGAGGTGTGTTTTGGTATTGTAATGAGATTATAATGAACAAAGTTCACTCATAGCACATGGTTTGGACAGAAAATGAAATATTACTTGGCTCATGTACCAACTACACAATTTATCAGCTCCACGGTACCACCAAGCTCTCAGGTTCTCGTTCTTAAAATGTTTTTATTAGTTACCTGTTAGGTTGGGGCTGTACAGGGACCATAGTAGCAAGACTGGTTCCTAACAACACAATCATTCCACCATCACCTTACTATTGCTAATAATCTCATCACCTTGTTTACAGAGACCGTCCACAACCTATCCCATCACCAGAGATAAAAAAAAGTTAAACACATCGGTTACACCTTTAACCCCTCCCAGTGCAGACTCTGCACCATCTCAGTACAAACTGCACCCCTTTAACCACTCCCAGTACCGACTGGGGCCCCTCCCAGTACAAACCGGAACCCCTGATCCTTCCCAGTACAGCCTGGAGCTGCGTCCTCCTTCCCTGCCTTCAAGCACAGACCCCCCAAGGGCTCCTCTCCAGGCCCCTCTCCCCTCCCTGCTTTCTAGGGTCCAAAGTGCTGGTTGTAGCATCTATTCCAGTGCTCAATGCCTCCTTTCCAGGGCCAAAATGCTCATTTTTAGGGCCCAAACCTGTCTTTTATTACCCACAGCCTTTTGTGAGGGCCCACAGTTTCATTCTTAGGGCCTAAACCCTCAAGGCGGAGCGAGTTGCCTGGCAACGCCCGCCCAGAAGTCTATGGGGAGTCAGCAGACCCAGGACAGCCAATCGCATTTGCATGGGAGGAGCAAGGTGGGACAGACATGCCATATTCTGGCAGCATGGGGCAAGCGATGCACACTGTGAGCGTCCCATGGACACTTGTGTCCCCAAACAGCAGTCGGAGGAGAGGAGCAGGCGTAAATGTCTTTTGCTTCCTGATGCTGAGAGAGCTTTTCAGCGTGGGGGGAAAGGAGGTAGCGGTGAGATGCCAGAAACTGTAGAGCTGTGAAGAGAGCCCTACCTGGAGGGGGAGAAGCAGGGGTCCCCCAGGGAGGCCGTGGGGCCATGCCGGGGCGTGTGAACGCAGGGCTCTGGGACAAGCTGGCGGGTACAGGAAGGTCCTGAGGAGATGTAAGGACAGATGGGGGCCTGGGAGCACCCCGAGAGGACCCATGGGCCACTGGCGAGCTGTGTCCCTACCCCCTGCAGTGGATGCCCCGCCCCTCCTGGCCCGGGAAGCGGGTCACAGTGGGGCCCTTTATGACCTGCCCTCTGTGACACCCCGCGGTGCAATATATAACCAGCGTGGCCACGGCCCTGCAGCGTCTGACAAGACGACGACGGGACAGGAAAGGAGCACAGAGCTGGCAGGGAAACCCCAAGAGCAGCCCACATCTTTCCCTGCTGACCCCGGCAGCCCCGCAGCGCCAAGGCGCTTCCCTTCAGCTGCCTCCCCCCTGTCCCCCCAACTTTCCTCCATTTTACAGAATGGCAGGGAGACCCCCCAGCCACCCCATGGTGGCCTGGGAGGAGGTGGGGGCTCCCCAGGAAGGAAGCTTTCTGCCGGAGCCCTACAAGGTGTCCATGGCCTGGCCGCTGCAGACCTGTGAGTGAGGGGTCCCCTGGGGCTGGGCAGGGTCGGGGCCAGCGAGTGCAACCAGCTTGATGCCGGGATCCTGCTTCCTCGGCACGCTGGCGGCAGGTTTCCCACGGGCTGGGGGCACGGCGGTGCGTGAATGCCAGGGCTATTCGGGGCTGGGAGCCGGCCCCAGCGCAGCCTGCCTCCTCAGCCGTGCCGAGCTGAAAGCTCTTTTTGCCGTTTGGGAAGTTTGTTGGCAAAGATGCTGTGTCCTCCCGACTCTTCTGTGTTTCCCCTCCATGTAGGTGAGACACTGCCAGAGGAGAATCCAGAGCACCCAGAGCTCCAACTGGAATGGGATTCTGAGAGCTCCTTCTCGGTTGCTTCGCTCATCAGCAGCGGCATGGGCACGGTAATGAGCTCCCCCCTTGCTGGGACTCTTGTCCGTGGCATCAGAGGGAGCCTTTTGTGAGCCAAGGGACCCAGAATCAGTGGGGTTGACATGGCCTCACTGTCCCTGGTGGGAGAGTTCTCGTTGTCCCCAGGCAGGGAGCGTGCGAGGCCGGCACTCCAGTGTCCCAGCAGCAGCTCCAGCCCTCCTGGCCACCAGAGAACCCTGGTTCCCTCTAGGACCAAGACATGGTGCCCATGATGCCAACCCTCCTCCCTCACCCTGGGGACCCTCTGCTCTCATCCTCTGCCCTGCAGAGGCTGCAGCCCCTGCTTCCAGCTTTCCTGCAGGCTCTTGCCAGAGCTGCTCACGCTGCTCAGCCAAGCAGCAGCATCAGGGTGCTCGGTGTGACGTGTCTTCCCTCCCTTCTTTCCCCCCGTAGGTGTTTGGAGAATACCTCCAGCCTTATCAGATGACAGAGGTTCTCCTCGTGGCCATCGAGGCCTTGACAGCAGACGACAGCTGTGACAGGCAGATGGGCAGCGACGTCCTGGACATGGCTGTGACAGACCCTGTGTCCTGGCTGACGGATGTAGGTGCCCTGTGGCTGGACTGCCCTGCCCGTGAGCCGTGCCTGGCCTTGTTCTCCCCTCCTTCCCTAACCCAGCTCTCTCGGGCACCTCAAGGCAACAGAGAGGGACAGGAAGGGCAGCAGTTTCAGCGGCAGCTGGGGAAATGGTTGCACTCCAGTGGCAGCACCATGCTCACCTGTGTCCCCTCCAGGTGCCAAAGATCATGAGGTCCATCCAGACCAACGTGGAGCGCATCTGCATGGAGCCAGCCCGGAGCAGCCTGGACTCACTCCTCCTCGTACTGACCAAGTGGTGCCCCAGGGAAGCGGTCAGGAGCCTGTTGGAGATCTCTCCAACATGTGACAGGTATTAGCCCCGACAGCCCAGAGGGCTTGTTTCCTGTGGGGAGAGGGTGGGGGGCAGAGACTCTCTGGCTGCCAGACCAACGGGAAACTGCAGGACATCCCTGAGGAGCAGGGCCCTCCATCCCACCATGCTTCTCAGCCCCGGTGGGTCAGCCAGGCCCTCAGCAGCCAGAGTCCCACCACCACGCTCCTCTCTGCCCCATGGGGAACGCCACCTCAGCCCCATCCTCCTGCCCAGACAGGGCCCCCGTGCGCTCCATGTGGGGGCTGGGCAGGGCCAGGGCTGCAGCACAGCCTGGGTCCGGAGGAGCTGGCCCGGGCACGGTGCAGTGGCCGAGGCAGCCCTGCTGACCGAGCGCTCTGGCTCTGCAGCGCTGCCCTGGCCATGTGGGAGGTGATGACCTCCGTGCCTTCGGCTTTGTGGACTGTCTTGACGGAGCTGCTCGGGGTGCTCCAGGACCAGCGGCTGCGCAAGGTGTTCAGCAGTGCTGCGGAGGACGCCTGCATCTATCCCTTGGCTGTGAGTGACCATGCTCCCCTTCAGGGCTGTGCCTGCCTCCCCAGGGAAACAGGCACGGCTCCCTCCCCTTCCGTCTGCCTCCAAATGGCCACCTCCTCCAGTACATCGGGACACAGGCCCTTAGGGTCGGCAGGGACCTGCCGGGCAGCAGCCAGAGCCCTTGCGCGACACTTGGGGCCGCCCCGTGCTGTTTTGGCCCCGGTGAAAAAACGTGAAGCCTGCCCCTGCCTGGACGGCACTCTGCTACCCCCCTGCCAGCATCCCCCTGCCCTGCTCTGCAGCCTGGAAACCTGGGGCAGGGGCAGAGCAAGGGGCAGAAGCCAGAGTCTGGCCAGTTGCTGGGCCTGGGGCAGAGGCACGGCCTCCGCACACGCTGAGGGGGCTTCAAGCCCGGGGAGAGGAGACACTTGCCGCCGTCCGCATCTCGTGCCTCCTTTGTGCCGGCGCGGTGGAGGGAGCCCTGCAGGCTCTGCTGGTCTCTCACTGCTCTCTTCGTTTTAGCTGCTGGTCTGTGCTGACATTGACAGTGAGGAGTTTGCTGCCCTGTACAAAGCCCAAAGGTTCCTGAGGCATCCAAGCCCAGTGATGCTCTCGCTGGTGCTCAGGGGCCTCATCACGCTTTCAAAGACACCTGAGGCGGTGAGTGAGGCACAGTCAAGTGGAGCCACGTTGGCAGCCAGGGCCTGCGGCAGTGGCTAATGGCGCGGTTTGGCCTTGGCTGGGAGTCCGAATGTGGCGTGACGGCTCAAGTCAGCCTCCCTGCTATGGAGGGGGCTGGTGGGTGCCTGGGGAGCCCTCCAGGCACAGAGGCTCACCAAGCCATCTGCCCCTTCAGGCCAGTCGGAAACGGGGCTGGCTGAGCAGGGGACACTGCTCTCCTGCGCTCCCTTCCCTTCCTCGTGCGCTCCCCGCATCCCTGTCAGTGGCCACTGCCTGCCAGGAGCTGCTGCAGTGACTCCTGTGCCGCCGCCTGGGAAGCCAGACGGGAGGCTGGTGCTCAGCGACCGCTGCGTTTTTGCCAGGGTGGTCTTTCCCTGCTTCACAATAAGGAAACTGTGTCTTTCATACAGGCAAGAAAACTACCAGTCCTGCTGCCAGACATCATAGAGACCCTGCCAGATGCCAACACCAATGTCAAGAATAAGGCCCTGGTGTTCTGCAGGAACGTGATGGGCCACATGAACAGGAAGGAGGCCAACCTCATCGTTCTGCAGCTGGCAGAGAAGCTCCTGGCTCTCTTTGATGACGTAAGGCTGCGGTGGGAGCCTGAGCTCTAACAGACGGGCGTTCTGCAAAGACAGCTTGCCCTTCAGCCCAGCCCTGTGGGAAGCACTTGGGCAGGGCTCCCCTCCTCGCTCCTCTTGCGTGGCCTTTCAGGGCTCTGTGGCTGTTCAGCTGCAGCTGCAGATCTGGCCCACAACTCCTGTGTTCAGAACCCGACCCTGGAGCATCTCCCCTCACATGAGCCATGCCAACGCCCTTGCTCAGCGCGGGCAGGTAGCGGCTCTTGCTGCAGTCCCCCTGTCCTCCTCCCTACCAGGAGTCCAGCCAGGTGCGGGAGCTCTCCATCAGCCTCTTTGGAGATGTGATGAAGACTGTGGTGGGGAGAAATGAGAAAAAGATGAAGAAGAAAGTGCAGAGGGTGCTACTGCCGCTGCTCCTCCACATGAACGACCAGATGGAGAGCGTGGCCAAGGTACAGTGACCAGTGACCAGTCTCATGGGGAAGGGCGTGCTGACACCACAGCGGTGGCCTGGCCATAAGAGGCAAGGGCTGCTGGACGTCAGAGGCTGGGAAGGTGTGTCACCTCAGGGTCCCACTTCAGGTCCCCTCCTTCCCCCCTGTTGCCTGCTGCAGAGGTGGATGGGGAGCTGGGGTCCTCTCCCAGCCCCGCTCTTCCCATTGAGCCCTCCCCTGGCACAGCCCAGAGGAAGGGTCCCTGCACAGCCAGCACGAGCAGGGACGGAGAACCTGGCACAGACAATTCCCAGCAGGGCTCAGCAGCAGCCCATGGCCACCAAACACACGCGTCCCTACAGGCTTCCCAGCTGTCCCTGCAGGTATCGGAGGCCAGGCCTTTGAGCCCCAATCCCTGTCCCCCAGGGCTGTGCCAAAGAGACCTCCAGATGTTTGGGCTGGGGACCGCCCCAGCTCCCAGAGAGCAGGATAGCCCCAGGAACAAAGCCCTGCTCACCCAGGTCCCCCTGCATTGGGCGAGTGAACTTGGTGGGAGCAGAGAGGTGCAGCACTTAGGAAGGGTGGAGAACCAGCTCGTTCCCAGCCTGGGGCAGGGAGAGTGGTGGGAAGGGAGATGCAGCCAGAAGGGGACTGGCTCTGCATCCCAGTCTGGAGCCTGGGCGTGAAAGAGCCGGGAGCCAGGCGTCCTGCTGGGGAAAGCCCGTGGGATGTGCTGCTGGCTCCGTCCTGCCCCAGTGTCTCAGGGACTCCAGCCCTCGCTGCCTACAGCTGTGGGCCCACACCACCTTTGCCCTTCAGTCTGCCCCCATCCCTGGCAGCAGCTCAGCAGCTCTCCAGGATCTCTATTCTGCTGGTTGGCAGCATGAGATACCTGAGGTGGTGGCTGCCCCGTGTCCCTGCCCTGGGCACTGAACCCCGTTCAGATTCTGCCCGCCGCTGCCTCTTCCCATAAAGGGCTGGGAACAGCTCGGAGCCTGGCCAAGAGAAGGAAGATGCCAGGTTGCTGTGGTGCCATCTCCCAGCCTCTGCTTCTCTGCAGGCCTCGAAGGACGCCTTCCTCACCTGCGCACAGTTCCTGGGGTGGAGGAGGCTCAGCTACCTGGCCGAGACATGTCAGACACACCTGATTGCAGAGTTCTTGGTGAGTACAAGCCCCCAAGCCCCAGGGCCAAGGGCTGCCCCACGTGCCCGTGGGGACGGCTGTGCAGCTGGGCCTCACCTGCCCTTCTCCAGCCCAGAGCCCGCAGCCTGGAGCTGCATCCTCCTTCCCTGCCTTCAAGCACAGACCCCCCCAAGGGCTCTTCTCCAGGCCCCTCTCCCCTCCCTGCCCCCAGGGTGCCAGACAAGATCCTGGCACCCTGTGTGAGCCCTGGCAGTGGGACAGAGGGGTCTTGGCACCCCCAGGCCCTCTGTGCCTGCGGCTCTCTCTGAACCTCAGCCCCACAGGGCTGCTGTGGGGGAGGGAAGGAGGGCACTGGGAGGAGGGACTGGTCCGGATGGCTGGGGAGGGTCTGTATCAGCCCCGTGCCTTTGTGCTCTCTCCAGCTACAGCGCGACAGGAGCAGGGTGGGAGAATACGTGTGCCAGAGCCAGCCGTACCTGAAGGACGCTCAGGCCAGCTTGCGAGAGGCGGCCGTCAGGTTCATGGGTGAGCCACAGCCCCCAGGGTCCCTCTTCTGTCAGCCACGCCCCAGTCCCCTCCACTGCACTGGCAGCAAGGGGCAGCCCTGTGGCTGCCAGAGCCCCGCTTGCCTCCAGGAGGGCCCACCACGCAGGCTGGCTTGCTGGGAGCCCTGCTCAGTCCCACCACTTTCGGGTACTGTCCTTCCCAGGGGTCAGCCCTGCTGTGGGGGAGGAGGGTGTGCAGCTGCACTGGCAGGGTTGGGGGCCCTGCTACTGCTGGGAGCGTGCTGGGGAGTGGGAGGTCTGACAGGAGCTCTGTGCCTAGGGCTTGCTGCACAGCACCTGAGGAAACGAAGCTCGGAGAAGCTGTGGGATGTCTGCAACGGTGAGTAGGGACAGTGCTGTGCTGGCCGGGGCTGGTGGGGCAGGGGACAGAGCCTGGGCAGGGTGCTGCCACGCCGGGCCCTGCTCCAGGAAAACACTTCAGGGGCAAGGGAATGTGCACATGGGGCATTCCTGAGCAGCAGCTTCCAGCTGCTCAGGTTGTCTCCCCTGCTCCTCCTGGCCAGGGCAAGAGATGGCTGGGGCTGGCATGCTCTGGAGGGGACTCCTGGGGGTCTCCAGAGGCAGGCAGTGGGGGTTCATGCCTGCTCTGTTTCCTTTTGTTGCAGCCCTCCTGCCCTTGGCGAAAGACACCGATCCCTCGGTCAGCTGTCTGGCAACTCAGACCATCTTCATCCTGTCAAATGAGGTGCCAACAGCACGATGGAGCCTGCGGTCGCTGTGCTGCTGCTGAGCCTTGGAGAGATGAAGTTGTCCTCTCAAACACGGCTGCATTTGAATATTTTTTTCTTTTTTATTAGTAAAGCTGGAACAAAAAGCCCAGTCCCATGCTGTCCTTCCCATGGGGACCCCCCTGAGTGTGCCGAGCAGACAGTGCCATGCCTGGTCTCTGCTGCTGCCTGCAGGACAGCACGCCTCGACCCAGGGTGTGCTTGCAACAAAGCCCCAGCTGCCCTGCCAGACCACAACATGCGGAGGGGAGGAGGGGAGAAGCTTTAGCCCAGCCTGCCCCTGCCGGGACACCTGAGGACGCGAAAAGGCAGCTGCGCTCTGCCAAGCTGGCAAGCCCTCATTTGTCCTGGCATCAAAATCCTCTCTTGTGCTGGGGAGCTGTGCTGGCTTTGGCTGGGGCAGAGTTGACTTTTGGCACAGTAGCGAGTATGGGGCTGTGTGTTGGATTTGTGCTGGAAACAGCGCTGATCACCCAGGGATGATTGAGTCACTGCTGAGCAGTGCTTGTGCAGTGTCACGGCATCTTCTGCTTCTCCACCACCCCACCAGCGAGTAGGTGGTGGTGGACAAGGAGTTGGGAGGGGACATGGCTGGGACAGCTGACCCCCATGGCCAAAGGGATATTTCACACCGCATGACATCATGCTCAGCAATAAAACTGGGGGGGAGGTTGGCGGGGGGCACTGCTCGGGGTCTGGCTGGGCATCGGTCGGTTGGTGGTGAGCAATTGTTTTCGTTTGCATCACTTGCCTTTCTTGGGTTTTCTTTCTCTTGCTTTGTTATTTTCCTTCTTATCACTATTTTTATTTTTTAATTTTTATTTCAATCATTAAACTGTCTTGATCTCAACCCACGAGTTTTCTCCCTTTTTCCCTTCTGATTCTCCCGGCTGTGTGGTGCTTAGTTCCTGGCTGGGGTTAAACCACGACCGTCCCTTCTCCACCCCTTATTCCATACCATTTACGTCCGGCTCAGGTCCCACACCATCCCATCCATCCTCATTAACCACCACTCCCCTTCCCAGGCTTTGATAAAACTCACAGATAGCATTCCCTTTGTCTATGGACCACCCCTGTAAAATGTCCGTAAAACACCCAAAAACGCCCACCGAGTTCATTTAGCCCGTGACTTTGGGCTCCATCTGTTACGGTGCTCACTCAGGACAGCAGAGGTGCTCTGTTGCGGGCAGTTACTGGGCACCAAAGCCAGCTCACGTCGTAACCAAGAGGTTCCCCTGGTTTCCAGGGTCCACAGCATCGTTCGTAGCATGTAGCCCACCCTTCTCAGTGCCCAACGCCTCCTTTCCAGGGCCAAAATGCTCATTTTTAGGGCCCAAACCTGTCTTTTATTACCCACAGCCTTTTGTGAGCGCCCACAGTTTCATTCTTAGGGCCTAAACCCTCAAGGCAGAGCGAGTCGCCTGGCAACGCCCGCCCAAGTCCCTTGATTGATGAACTGTCTGACCCATTGTTTGATGGGAGGAGCAAGGGGGAAGTGCCAGGCAACCAATCAGAGGAAAGATCACCAGAGGGAAGGGCGGGCACTGTGGGGGAGTGACCCCTCAGACAGCCAATCAGTGAGAGCAGCACCACAGGGAGGGACAGGCCCCGAACCAGGGCAGAGTGACAGCCCAGGGGATCAATCCAGGGCAGCATCACCGCAGTGGAGGAGACTGACAGCCCTCCCGACCTATGCCGGCGAAGCCCAGTGTGAGAGGAAGGCGGGCTCCCTGGCAGACAGGCCCAGGGAGGTCCTGAGGCTGAGCAGCCCCTGGCCCAGGCTTGGGGCCCCTCTTCCCCCTTCCACCCCTCTGCCCCCGTCTCCCTCTCCCCCCCTGCCCACCCACATGTTCTGGAGGGACATAGCAGGAGGCAGTCCTATTACCTTTGACAGGAAACATTCAGCTCTTCCAAGGAAAAAGAGAAAGGTTGGATGCAGCTCATCCGAACAACCAAAATCCAATGTTTTCCTTCTCCTCAGTGGAAAATCAGTGGGTCAGTGCCCACTGACTCCTTCCATTGTCCTTCTCTTGTCAAGTCCTCACTTCAGCCAGTTCTTCTCCTATAAAAACACCTGAAGAACCCTGTAACATGAAAGCTGTTTCAAATCCTCCGGTATAATAAGGGAGAATTTGAACGTTCTCAAATGAGAGGCAATGTTTTTCGCAAAGCTTTCCAAATTGTCCAAATTCTGCTGCCGCTGAAATTAGTGGGGGTCTTTCTTCAGTGGGAGCAGAATTCAACAAGCTGTAACGCTTCAGCAAATTCTACCCCAAGCATTTTGCATGGGGACTGTGCAAATGCAATCCTAATGTCACAAAATGGCTGAAAAATGCAGCTGTACTGCTGTATACTTTTGGAAGGGAGTCTACCTGTCTTATCTGGAGTGGTCAACATGGATTCACCAAGGGGAAATCCTGCCTGACCAATCTGACAGCCTTTTATGATGGCACGATTGGGTAGGTGGATGAAGGGAGAGCAATGGATGTTGTCTACCTTGACTTCAGCAAGGCTTCTGACACATCTCTCATCACATCCTCATAAGCAAGGCGTCCACCACGCCTCACCCTTACAGCACTGTCCTGTTGCTGTTACCAGTGATAGTAACACTAATTCCAAAACATCCTTGAGAGCAGCTTTATTCTTCCTTGGCACCAAATCTCAGCCTGCTCAGCCCTTGAAAGGACTACCTCAAATCTCTGCCACCCAAATCTCTCCAACCTTCTGTCATCTACACTCTTTTACCCCAGGACCCTTCCCCCCATCACTTCAGCACACTGCCTCGTCCCGGTTTCTGTAGCTGGGTGAAGTCAGGGAACTCCCTGGCACAACAGCCTTCCTTACAAAACCTTTTCTCCGTGCTAATCCCACTTGTATCAGCTCCTGCCATGTACAGCTCCATCCTCCTGCAGAGCTCCACTGGACGGGCAGTTTTCCTGTTTCTTTCATGCCCATTCACCTTCACAACCTTTTAGTACTGTGTGCATATCAAACACTGTCTCAAGGAACACGCGGATCCTTGGTGATCAGCACAGCCCTCCTTGGTGAGCTCAGCACCAGGACACACCTTACAAGGCCACCGTGTCCCCAGCCCTCCTTGGTGAGCTCAGCACCAAGACACGTATCTAAGGCCATACTCGCCCACCCTTGGCTCATTGCAGATGCGGTCTACACACCTGCGTGGTCAAGGGAGGCAGCAGCTGCTGAGAGGGAGCGGGAGCAGCGGCTCCTGGCCGAACGGCTGCACTCCAAATGGGAGCAGCAGCAGGCAGGGGAGCTCCAGCGGCTGCGGGAGCTGAACCAGCAGCAGCGGGCGGCGCAGATCCGCCAGCTGCTGCGCTCAAAGGAGGCTGAGCTGCGCGAGGTGCAGGGGATGCTGCAGCAGCAGCGTGGCGACACCATCTGTCATGCACGGGACCTGCAGCAGCAGCTGGCCAAGGAGGTGGTGAGAAGAGCCTGGAGCAGCAGCCGGGCCCGCGGGAAGCTCCAGGACGTCCTCGGCAAGCTGCGCTGGGACACCAATGGCGAGCAGGCTGCCCGCATCCTCCGCCTGCAAGACGAACTGCTGCAACAGAGGAGACTCTTCCATAATTACATCTTGGAGCAGTTCAAGGGCCAGCAGCCTGCTTCCTGCAAGGAGGCCAGGGCCAAGGCTACGGCCTGCCAGCACCTGCAGACCCTCCTGGACACTGGGACCATCGGGCCCTGCTCTTTGGAGAGCCTCACGGCATCTCCCTCCTGCCACGCTGGCCTCCAGGAGGAAGGAAGCGGCGTGGAGGTTTTGCTCGAGGCTGTGGGGCAAGACTTGGCGCCGCACAGCTTGCACTCCCCGCCACAAGGAAGTGCCGGCAGCGGGCGGTCTGTGGCAGAGGTGGGCGTTCAGACCGAATCAGAGAATCAGGAGGACTGGCTGCTTGGGAGCAGTCATAGCAGGCTGCTGGAGCAGAACGCCTGCCTCCAGAGCGCCCTGAAAGACCTGGAGAGGCGGTGCCGTGCCCTTCAAGAGGAGAACTGTCTTCTGAGGAAGGGAAGCTCTCCTGAAGTGCGGGAGGAGGTGGAGAAGCTCAAGCAGAAGAGCGCTAAGCTGCATCTCCTTAAGCAAGCAGCTGCAAGAGAGAGCCAGGAAACTGCAGAGCATCCATCAGCTGATCAATGCTCGAGTGCCACTGCACATCTAAAGCTCCCCTGAGGAACTGTGTAGGACGTCGTTCCCTCAGCAGAGAGCTGGAGAAATGGGAGAGCCTGCTGGAGCTTTGCTGGCACGGGCCGAGCAGGATGACTTCTGACAGAAGGCTGCTGAGGAGCTTCAGGCTCAAGTGGCTGCAGATGAAGAGGGCTCCTGTTATGTGAGCACCCACTGCCCAACCTGGTCCCCTCACATCTTGCTGAAGAAGCTCGTGGAGGAGGCTGAGGCCACTAATTCAGGCCATATTGTAGTTGTTGCCAAGGAGGAGTAAAACCATTCCCGAGCCAGGGCAGCCGGGAGGCCGAGCTGCACCTCTCCGTCTCGCAGGTGACACAGGTCAGCGGGCTGCTGCGGAGCGTCTGGAAGGCCGAGCCCGACACGCTGCTGCCCTCCCTGCAGGAACTCTTCGCTGTCATCTCCACCGCCGGTGAGTACCGCCCACCGGGAAACGCGGCCGAGGGCTGGTGGTGGTGGTGGTGGGAGGGGTGTAGAGTAACGTGGGGGCTTGAGGAGAGCGACAGGTTTGCCAACAGAAAGGAAAAGTTATACTGCTAGCATCGGTCGCTTTGCAGACATTGCCTTGGAACTGTTGCTTCCTGCCCAGATACTGAAAAGCAACTTTTTGGCCATGGAGAAAGCAAAGCCTTTTCTTCTCTTCTCCCCAACCCCCGCCCGAGAAGAGCTACAGGGGAAATGGTGATTTATTTACCTGCAGAGCAGCATGGTTTTTGGAAAAACTCCTGTTGCAACGCTTTAAATGATATACTGGAGCAGAGTTGGAGTGTCCTGTTAGGAAAAAGTACAATTCAATACCAAAAGCTGCTCTTCCTCTTGCTCCCTCCAGAGGGGTAGCTTAGGTCTTGGAACTGTTTAGTCTACGAAACTGGGATATATATGTAAAGAAGATACAAAACGTGGGTATCATAAGAAGGATTTGCTGTCTGAGTAATGTCGATGCGATTGTAAACAGGTCCTTTCTGACCTCAAAAAAATCTGTGAAGGACTGTATTAGCTCAGATTGGAAAGCGCCTTTGCTGTTGAGGCAGCTGGGCAACTTAACGTTATAACATTATATATTGCTATAACTGGCATGGTTAGCAGGCAGTTGTTGAGATAGGATGTGGGAATTATCAGCTGTGTTGGATCCTTAACATCAAGTATGATAAACAATTGTATGGTGGTGCTTTTTAGATTAAAAAAACCCCCACTTCTCAGTTCTGTTGATGATGGAGGAGGAAGTTGGCAGATTGTCACTTTCTTGCACGGATATTAGGTGAATGAAAGGCGTTTGTAATTCAGCGCCTTCATCCGTTGACGCTTTTCAATTTCGTTTTGCTTTGTAATGATAGAACGTTAGATGGAGGACAGACTTGTCTCAAAACTTTGCAATTATAGTGAAGTCGTAGGAGAGAAGATAAAGCCTATTTTTTCTATGGGGTTTTCTTTTTAGTTTCTTACACTTTGTCATATTCAACTATTACAGATCCTTCATTCGAACCTTCTGTTGCACTGGCAAGTCTTGTGCAGCACAGACCATTACAGATGATTACAGTTCTCATCAGGAGCCTGACTACAGATCCAAATGTGAAAGATGCAAGTATGACTCAAGCTCTGTGCAGGTCTGTAAAGGCAGGAAAAGTCTCTTTTTCTTGCCTTTTTTTGAAGCTATTTGTCGCTTAGGTGCCATTAAAAAAAACCCCCCATACAAACAAAAGCCATAGGAGAAGAAAACCCTCTTCAAATGGTATTCTAAGTTGTGCTGTTTGGCATGTGAAGGTACTATGTATTTATGATGCTATGGCTGTTACTGGCATGGTTTCAGTTGAAGGTTGCTGCCTTGATCACTGATGTGGCTTCTTCCTCATGCTTTGTTAGGGGTAGGGTGGGTGAAGAAGAGGGTGAAAGAGAAACTAAGAGGAAGCCAGCGGTGTTCCTTTTAGATGCTATGTTTAGATCTCCCACCTTATGGGAGGTGGTATAAACAGGAAACTTCATGGTGTTTACAATCAAGCTGAGAAACAAGGCCTTGTTTTCAGAAGATCAACCTTTCTGCTTTTCCAAGAGGCAGAGTGGTGCTCTCGCATGATTGTCTTACCCATCATCTGGTTAGAAATGAGTTTTACTGCTTAGTTTTGAGGGTTTTAATCTGCTTAGATATCCTTGTGGATTTTTAGTAGGATTCACAGGGAACAGCCTCTGTTTCCATCTTCTCTCAAGGCTCCGGAGGTTTGTTGGATGTTCTTTGAATAGTAGAAGAATAGGAATGATGTAAAAACAATTGCATATTATGCTTCTTGTCACTAATGTAAACGTGAGTCAACGTTGAGATAAGTTGCGCTGTTAACAGACTGTGATTCAGATTGCAATCTTGGTTAGTATCTTCAGCTATGTGAATAATAGCTGTGCAGCAAGTTGACAATGGGGGAAAGATGAAGACCTTGAAGCTCGTTGAATTATTGTTTTTAAAGCCTATGGAAGAAGCTGTTACTGAGCAGTGAAGGGTAGAAAAATGAGTGGAGCAGTTAAACAGGAGACTGTTAGAAATTTGTGTTGTTTAAAAAAAGTAACTTTAAAAAAGTCTGTCCACTGAAATAACGTCTGCTGTATTATTTTTTAATGCTTACACATTCATGTAGTGTAGCACTTGCGTATCTTGGTGAAATACTGAGGGGTTTTTTCACAGTGAAAACATTTCTCGTGTTTACATTAAATTGCGAAGCCATATTTCATTTGAAAACATAATGAGAAGCAGCAGCATTGATATTGTAATTTGGTGTAAGACATATCCTTCGGAGACTTTAAAATCTGTTCAGTCAAGCAGATTCTTTTAACTAAGCTGTGTGCCCAGTCTAAAATTCAAAGCTGGGAAATTCAGAAGGATTTGTGCATGCTAATAATTTGCCAGTAATGTGCTGGTGATTAATTTTCATGTTAGTGTAATTGTAACATTTACATTGCGGTACCCGCTTCAACCCAATGTGATTGTCTAATTGTAGCTTTAGAATGGCTTCTCTGTGCGCCTCTGCTTAGGGAAGTAATGCAGTGCTGAGCTTTGGGTGTAATAGGAGCTGTTATTAGCCCACAAGTGCTCTTTCTTCATACTAGCCGTCTGGTGGGGTTTTTTCCTCTTCTTTTTGAAAGAGCAGTGCAATCTTACTTGCCTCGTTCATTCTTTGAAGTAATACTTGATTTTAAGAGTCTCTAGTTCTGTTCCAAGGAGCTCACTTCTTAGGTACCCCTGGTTATTTCTGTTTGTAGATACTCTCATGTCAACACTGTATCCAGTTTCCTTTTCCATCTCTGGCAACCCCTTGCAGTGATTACTCTCTTCTGGCTTAGAGGAGTCATTGTAAAGAGAATAATGCAGCTGGAATGTCTGGAGCACCAAATGACAAGTTGTCATCAGGCTTGCATCATTCCCAGGTGATGCAGAGCTCCAGGCACAGCAAGGTCTCCTGATGGGAGGAAGCTGATCTTTGGTGACTGCAAATTAGAGACCTTGTTGCACACTTCCTGAGGACAACTTTCATGACCCTGCAGAGTCTGTCTAAAGTTGACCACAGATTAGTAAATAATCTGTAATTAGACTAATAAATGGAATCTTTTCAGTCAGGGGTTATATTAGGTACAGGTTCGTATAAGAAATGGCGCTTGCTTTTTGGAATCATTGAGCTGTTCTTAATTAGCTCACCTGTTTCATGAAACCTTCCCTGAAGCATCAGTGAGGGAAAGCAGAAAATTGTCGAATCTCTTCTAGGATATACGACTACGTTAAGGGTCTACTACAGAGGCCTCAGAGGAGGTTGACTGCCTGTACTCACTATCCTGACAAGTACACTGCTTACTTGCACTTTGCTAAGAAAAATTCCAGACGTGACCAGGCCCTTTGCCCTGTTGCTAAAAATGTAAAATATTGTAAAAGATGTTAAATGTTTGGATGGGGATGCTTTGTAGTCTGAGGATCTTCTGTTTTATTGTTGGTTTGGTTTTGTGGTTTGTTTGTTTCTCTAATCTGAGGGATTTGCATTTGAGGTGGCAGATTCTTTGTCTGATGTGGCTAAGCAGCTATTTTTGTGAAAGAAGTTACTGTCTGAGGTTGCACAGCTAATTTCTTTCTCTCCAGAGATATCAGAAATATTGTCCTTGTTAGGCACATATATGGATAGCAGACCTGCTCGTTTTAGGGTGACATGAGGCAGAAGGTCCTCTTGAGGTCTTGAAGGTTTTTTTAATCTGGTCAAACACGAAAAACATCCTCTATGTTTTCATTCATGCTCATCACGTCCCGTATTGTTATCTGCTTTTGTATTAAAAATGCAGTCATTGATTGCAACAGAGCAGGAGAGAAGTAAATGCAACACAGAGAGAGGATTTAGTAACCAAAAGGTCTAATCTTCAGCTACTGGATACCAGAGTAGATGTTTTTAGGCCACTCTCAAGCATGTCTGCAAGTTTACTTCTGTTTCCTCTTCTGGCTTTTGTTTCTGCTCTTCAGAGCATTGGCTCTGCTTGTAAAGAGCAGAAACAGATTTGAAGGATGGGAATTCTCTCTTTGTCAAATATACAGAGAATGGGGCTTCTCTTTACAAGGTTAGTCATACTGAAATGATAGCCATTGTCCTCTTAGTAAGAGTGTTGAATAGTTTAGTGGTTAATTATACTGACTGGAGATGACACAGGGTGGCCCATCACATAACCAGAGCAATGGGATGGAACACTGGGAGCTCCAGCTCCTACCCAAAAGCACTGGGTGTCATTTGGAGTTTGTTAGTCAGTGTGGCTGAAAGTGCATGTAGTATAAAGATGGTAATCAGGTATTTTAGAAGAGTTGTTCTAATGGAGGGCTCTACAGAATACTCTTGACCTGTCTCAAAAGATAATGAAGAAAACCAAATATATTGTCATTTGGCTTGAATTAACTGTGCGGGTGTTTGTGCCACTACTGAAAAATATGAAGCCTACAAATTGGAGAGGGGCAAGGAGGAGGTTTGAAGATGATATAGTACTGTGAGGTTCAGGGCCTGTTTTTAGGTTAAGCTTAATTCTTTGCAGGGCAAAGCAGTTTTGGCCTACTTTCTTGATTCCCTGTTTTAGAAAGTATATGGAAAGGGTGCTCAGAATAAACATGTTTGAATTTAACACCTTGGGGAAATGAGAGCTTTGTGTAAATTGCGAGCAATGATTATGATGTTGCCATGTGTTTTTTGTAGTAACATGAAAGAAATCCACTAAGATCTGTGCATGATTGTTAAAAAGGCAGTCCTAACGATTCCTTGAGATAAACCTTTGAATGTTATATGTGCAGATAGTATGTAATTCTCAGATATTTAAATTTTACAATGCATGTACTATACATTTTTCATATCCAAATTATAAACTCTTGTGTTGGGTTTGTGTGGCAAGGTTTTGGTAGCAGGGGGGGCTACAGGGGTGGCTTCTGTGAGAAGCTGCCAGAAGCTTCCCCTGTGTCTGACAGAGCCAATGGCAGCCGGCTCCAAGATGGACCCGCCCCTGGCCAAGGCCGAGCCAATCAGCGCCTCTGTGATAACATATTTAAGAAGGAAAAAAAAACCAGTTAGAGAGAGCTTTTGCAGCGGGAGAGAGGAGTGAGAAGCTGTAAGAAACTCTGCAGACACCCAGGTCAGTGCAGAAGGAGGGGCAGGAGGTGCTCCAGGCACCGGAGCAGAGATCCCCCTGCAGCCCATGGTGAAGGCCATGGTGAAGCAGGCTGTCCCCCTGCAGCCCATGGAGGAAGGATGAGGGGGTGCAGAGATTCCCCCTGCAGCCCATGGAGGAAGGATGAGGGGGTGCAGAGATTCCCCCTGCAGCCCATGGAGGAAGGATGAGGGGGTGCAGAGATTCCCCCTGCAGCCCATGGAGGAAGGATGAGGGGGTGTAGAGATTCCCCCTGCAGCCCATGGAGGAAGGATGAGGGGGTGCAGAGATTCCCCCTGCAGCCCATGGAGGAAGGATGAGGGGGTGCAGAGATTCCACCTGCAGCCCGTGGAGGAAGGATGAGGGGGTGTAGAGATTCCCCCTGCAGCCCGTGGAGGACCCCACGCCGGAGCAGGTGGAGGGACCTGAAGGAGGCCGTGGCCCGTGGGAAGCCCACACTGGATCAAGTTGCTGGCAGGACCTGTGGACCCATGGAGAGAGGAGCCCACGCCAGAGCAGGTTTGCTGGCAGGACTTGTGACCCTGTGGGGGACCCACGCTGGAGCAGTTTGCTCCTGAAGGTCTGCACCCCGTGGGAGAGACCACGCTGGAGCAGTTCGTGAAGGACTGTAGCCCGTGGGAGAGGCTCCATGTAGGAGCAGGGGAACGATGAGAGGAGTCCTCCCCGTGAGGAGGAAGAAGCGGCAGACTCAAAGATTAATTAGAGTTGTACATTTTTTATCTTTGCTGGATGCCTTAGCACTTCAGGGGGAGTAAAATGCCACCCCCCACCCCCCCCTCATTTGCTGAAACTTTGGCTTTTGTTTGCCTATCACCACGCACTTTCAGTGCTCTGGTTTAAATTCTTTGGTGGCATCTCCGTGTGAGGCTCGCTGCGATTTTGGGGATGCTGTGGTGGCCGGGGAAGGGCGATGAGATGCTCGGAGCATCTCGCCATGGACCCGGAGGTCCCCACTTGTCCCGTTTCCTCCTACGTTTCCTCCTGAAGCTTTAAAACTTAATAATATAAAAGCAGCGGGGGATCTGAGCCGCCCCGTAACGGGTATTTTCCCAAGGGTTTGCGCCTCACTCGTATGTTGGCAGCTTGTGCTGTGAAACACACCAAAACGCCGCTTATGCCTTTCGCCCCGGCGTTTACACCCCATTTCTCTCCTCCGGGTAGGTTTGGTTCAAAACAGAGCTGGTTTCTCCCCATCCACTAAGTTTTCCAAGCAGGATGAGTTTTGGGGTTGCGTGGCTTTAAATAACCGCCCATGCCCAAGATTCCGATTCCAAGAAACGGTCACTTTTTGTGTACCTGGAGTTGGTACACAGCGGGCGACACTGAGCTCCTCTCGGTGAGGGTTACTGCGGTGTCCTGGGGGGGGTCTAACCCCCCTTGATTGATCCCCAAAACCCCAAAACCGCTGACCGACGTCAGGATGAGCCAGGACGAGGGTTACAAAATGACGCTGCTGGAAGAGTTACAGGTAGGGGCTCTGCCGAGGGGCCCAACGTCCCCGATGCCCCCCCACCCCGCCCCAAACAGTTGGAAACCTCTCCCCGAAATCCCGTCGGCATTTCCCCGGAGCGCAGAGGGATGCGGAGGGGGGAGATGCTTTGTGCCGGGGAGGGCTCCCGGCGGCAGGTTCAGCGTCGTTGGTCGGAGTACGGGGGCAAAACGGTTTCTAAGAGAGACGGAGACTTTCCTGTGTCACCCGCGGGGTGTTTGACTCCCAAACCGCCCCGTGTATTCCCACTCCAACACCCACCTAATGCGCTCGAGCTTGTGATTTCGTTTAAATTGCGATTTTTTCTTTTTTAAAACTGCGATTTTTTTTTTGAAACCGCAATTTTTTCTTTAAACAGCGATTTTTTTTTTTTAAATTGCAATTTAAAGCGATTTTATTAAGCCCTTTCATCCCATACCTTTTCCCGGCTTGGGGTTTGGAGTTTCTTGGGGTTGGTTTTTTGGGGGATTTTTTTTTTTTTTTTTGGCAAAACCAAAGGGGAGCAGGATGCATTTTTGCTAAGAGGGGACGGAGGGTGGCGGAGGCCGTCATCGGAGAGAGGACAGGAAAGCCACGGGTGCGTGATAATCCGGCTGCCGGGTTACGTGGGCGAGTCCCGGGAGCTGGCGGGGAGTTAGCAACAGGTCGGCTCTGAAATTAATACTCGGGGACCAGCAAACTCGTTTCCAGACAGGAGCGTTTCTTCCTCTTGTTCGTTAAATTAACCGGTGCCTTTCCCGAGCATCGCTGCCGCGCGGTGGCAGGTGATGCTGTTCAGTCGAAGCAGAAATTTGGGGGATAAAAAGCAGATTTCACGTTAGTGTTTGCATCTTAAATCGTAACAAGTTATTTATTCTCTGGCTTTGGGTTTGTTTTTTTTTTTTTTTTAAGTAAGTCTTTGTGATTAATGCATCATCATTAGTACGACGGGCAGCATATGCCAGCGCAGTGTTTGAAGTTTTCTTTTAAATTATGGGTTTGGTTCTTTTGGGCTGTTTCCCAGTGCACGGTGTAGCTCTTGCTTCTTGAATTTCGTCCAACAGCCCTGCCAGGTCCCCAAGTTTTCTTGGTATTTTGCTCTTCTTCAAACTTCGGTTTCAGAAATCGAGCAACTGGGTGCGAATCTTGGAGGGTTTTTTTGGGTTTTTTTTTTTGTGTTTGAACGATGCTACGGGCTGTTTTATTGGGTTATGGGAAGAGAAACCTCCTCCAAGTCCGTGCTTTTAGGGCTGTGCCTGGAGGAGGAGGCACGCGGAGGCGTGATGCTCGTGGATTTGGGTGGACGCGGGGGTGGACGATGGCCGGGAGGACGTAAGGGAGCTCTGCGCAACTTTTCCCTTCTCCTTTCTAAACAGGGAGATGACGAAGAGGCAGCGATTGACCAAGGAAGAACGAGCAACGTCGTCAATATTCACTATGAGAAGGAGGAGTTGGAAGGTGAGTCTCTGCTGAGATCCCGGTAGAGGAGCCGCCAGCCCAGCGCCTTTTCCTGTCGCACAAAGTCCCTGCGACGTCCCTTGCTTGGCATTTTAGATGATCGGGAACCATCACTTGTTGTTGCTCTCTCGTTGCAAAGTTTGAGTAAAATAGGCTTGGGAAAAAAGGGCAGGTCTGTGACGTTCAGGGATCCAGTTAAAAGAAAATTAAGAGAAGTTGGTGTTTCCTCCTGGGGTGGCTGCACTGATTTAATTGCGGCATCTGCGTCAAGCGTCTCCGCGGTATCGAGAACGATGCAAACGCCGCTTTTTCGCAGGCCACCGGACCCTGTACGTGGGCGTGCGGATGCCGCTGGTGAGGCAAAGCCACCGGCATCACCGTCCCCACAGCCAGAAGCATCGGGAACGGGAACGGGAGAAGGACTCTGCCCCGACGGAGCAGGGCTACCACTGTAAGTCCCGCCGCAGCGTTCACTGAACTCCTCGGGGCTACGTGGGTGCTGGGGTCTTCTGCAAGCAGGTCCCCGTGCCGGTTTGAGTGGCTTGCTGTTCTTCCGAGGGAAAGCGGCATCATTTAGCAGGACCCTCTCTCTTTTCCCAAACTTTCCTCTTTCTTCTCTTTTTTTTTTATTTTTATTTTTTTATTTTTTTAAGACAGTTAAATGCATAAAGGATTTAGGCTTGCCTTCCTCAGAGGGATCCTGGCTTTAAAAATGGAACTGTGGGGAAGGGAAGGTGCCCATGCTTATGCAGAGGTGGATTAGATGCTTCTCCTTCTCTGGGGCTCTGTGCAAGCCTGGACAGAGCCAGGGCAGAGGGGCCAGCCCGATGTTTATGGTGCCGATCGATGCCCGCTTTGCCTATGAGCGTGACGGGCCGTATTCGGGCACGGTAACGGGACGGGGCTTTGCCTTCTGCCCCCAGACACTCCGTCCCAGCGAGTGCAGTTCATCCTCGGGACCGAGGAGGACGAGCAGCACGTTCCCCATGACTTGTTCACCGAGCTGGATGAGATCTGCGTGAAAGAGGGTGAAGATGCCGAGTGGAAGGAAACGGCAAGGTAAATCCCCGCTGCCGGCCGCGGTGGGAGAGGAGTCCCCTTGCCGGCAGCACCCGCGGGCTCTGCTTTCCGCTCTCCGGGACTTTGGCAAAGCTTTTGCAGGTGCCGATGCGAGGAGCCTTCTCTCGCCGCCCTGTAGCTCTGTTAAAGGGGTTGCGGAGCTGAGGCCGTTTCCTCGCAATGGGGCTGATCGCGCCTGATGTCCGCAGGTGGCTGAAGTTTGAGGAGGACGTGGAAGACGGCGGCGAGCGCTGGAGCAAGCCCTACGTGGCCACGCTGTCCTTGCACAGCCTCTCTGAGCTGAGGAGTTGCATCATCAACGGGACGGTGCTGCTGGACATTTGTGCCAACAGCATCGAAGAGATTGCAGGTACCGCGGGCGCCGCGTCTCTGCGGGAACGGCCGAGCTCGGTTTGCCGCGGTGCCCTCTGCTCCCGAATCAAACCCTGCCCCAACGGCGCGTCCTTTTCCAGAAACCCCGCTGTGTTTTTAAGTTGGTTTTGGATGCAGGCTGGGCGTGCAACAGTCACACCAGCTTTTTCTGGTGTGTTTTTTCCATTTTTTTTTTTTGAATGTGTAGAGTCAGACAGAAAGGCCAGACGGGGCAAGAAAATTGCATTATTTCGAATGGGAAATAATTATCTTAGCAGAGTGATGAATAAGCACTTTGCTCGTGTTTTTTAGCAAAAGAAACTTCTTGCTTTCGCTGCAAAGGCTGAACTGTATTAAAATGTCTTGCTAAGCAAGGCTGGGCCTGTGTCAGGGGATCCTGCGTGGCACAGCCTTCCCCCGGGGGCTTCGGGGCTTGGGACCTGGGGGGGTTTCTGCTCTGATGGCTTCGTTTCCCTTTGCCATCCCCAGATATGATCCTGGGCCCGCAAGACCAGTCCACGGAGTTTGACGAGCATGTGCGGGCAAAAGTTCGAGAAGTCCTACTGAAGAAGCATCACCATCAGAATGAGAAGAAAAGAAACAACCTTCTTCCCATCGTCCGCTCGTTTGCTGATGTGAGCAAGAAGCAGTCAGACCTGCACCTCCTTGACAAGCCAGGTGAGGGTTCCTGCAGGGTTTGGCACCAGGTGAGGGTTCCTGCAGGGCTCTGGTCCCATTCGACTTGTCCTGGCAGAGGAGAAGCATCCCAATTGCTCCTTGTCCGTCTTTCTGAGTGTCTTTCTTTTTCCTACCAGCCCAAACACTCACCCCGCATCCTTCTCCTACCACTGCAGAAGCTAAAAATGGGGTGAACCACGAGAGCAACGCGATGGACTTAAGCAAGGTGAGACGCTCGTAGCTATCTTATGCCTTTAGGGCCAGATTTGGTCTTGCAAATTTGGCTGCAGAGTGCTGAGGGCTTTGCTTTTGGGGTATTTGCCTGAAAATCGCTTGTTGTGCCTAGGCGCAGCTGCATTTCATGAAGAAAATTCCCACCGGGGCTGAAGCATCCAACGTGCTCGTAGGAGAGCTGGATTTCCTTCGCCAGCCCATCGTGGCATTTGTCCGCCTGACCCCGGCTGTCCTCCTCTCGGGCATGACGGAAGTTCCCATCCCAACAAGGTCTGAACGAGAAGCACAAAGATTTTATTTCAAAAAACCCCCACCCAACGAAAGAACATCAAGGTGCATGCATCAGTTTGGCGTCCCAAGGGAACAAGGGCAGGGGGAGCGAGGACATTTCTCCCACTCGCATCCCTTCCCTGCTGTGTCTTTCAAACCCCTTGGCCAATTTTAATGAAAATTGGCCCAAAAATTAAATTTGCCATCGGTTTTGGTGAATTTCAAATTCCTGGCGGAGTCGGTGAGCCTACGTGTCCCCTCTGGAGCTGCGCTCGGGGCTGGGGGCTCCCAGGGATTTCCTTGGGTGTCCTTTGAGCAAGGACACGTTCTTCTCGCTCATTGTGTTTTTCTTGCCCAGGTTCCTGTTTGTTTTGCTTGGACCAGAAGGCAAAGCCCATCAGTACCATGAGATCGGCAGGTCCATGGCTACTATCATGACGGATGAGGTGCGAGAAGAGAGAATTCCGGGTCATTTTTGGTTTTCTTCAGCTCTCTGCAGTAGTGAGGAAGAGGATTTGCTTCCCAACTGCCCACACCTCTCCAGATAGCCCACCCCTCGTTCACACGCCGAAGCAAACGCACGGATTTGTATCACCCCACCTCTTGGAGGTTGAAATCCCACCCGGTGTGCATCCTGCACCTCCCCGGGGTCCCCAGCACCCTGTCCCCAGTGGTGGCATTGCCAGGGCCAGTGAAACTTCCCCGCTTTAAGCAAAAGGGTATGGTGTGCCATGAGGGATGGGGACCTCGTGGAGGAGATGATTACAAGTACCGTGATGGACAGATTTTTCCATTTGGGGGAATATTTCCTGCCATTACAAGCAGGAAATTTGGGGAAAATGATCTTGCATTTAGCCAGGAGCTTACTGTAGTGCTTAGGACATCGGAGATGGGTTGTCCTCTGAGCAGGTTGTCTCCTGTCGGCAGGTTTTCCGTGACGTTGCCTATAAAGCCGAGAACCGGGCTGACCTCGTGGCCGGCATCGACGAGTTTCTGGATCAGGTCACGGTCTTGCCGCCAGGAGAATGGGATCCATCGATCCGAATCGAGCCCCCGAAAAACGTCCCTTCGCAGGTGGGTGCTGCGGCGGAGGGAGGCGCGAGGGGGACGGGCAGGACAGCGGCCGGCCGGCCGGGGATGCTGTTCTGGGACCCAGATTCACCAGGTCCCAGTTTGACGCAGTCACATACCCAGACCAGAAGCCCAACAAGCCAGTGGTTACGAATCCATAGCTTTGGCTTATTTCCTTTTTAACAGGGAAAAAGGAAGATGCCAGGAGCTCTCGATGACAGTGCTTCTCACAGCAAGCCAGAGAAACACAGTGGTCCTGAACTGGAGCGCACGGGAAGGTGTGAGCTTTAATAGTTTGTGGGGTTTGTTGGTTTTTTTTTTTTTTTCTCTTTGCCTCTAGTATCGGAGCGTGCACCTTCCCTTGTAGCAGTTTTCTGGGGTTAGTTGGTTCAGTGAAGGGGCTTCACATTACCAGCTCGGTCCCCTGGGCTGGGCAGGTGAGATCTGGGCAGCTGGGCTCAGCCACAGCACCACTGCAGACAGATTTTCTTGATTTGGGGTGGAAGCAGCTGTGTAAATACCTCCAGGGAGAGCTCTGCTGCTTCTCCAAGCAAGGGACAGTTGCAGTAAGAGGGGATGGGCTTTCAGGTTTGGTCCTTTTTCTTTTTGTTGGAGGGGGTTTTTGTGCTTGCTTGGTTTCTGCCGGGTATAAAACGGCCGAAGGAGACTGCTGCTGGTTAGCAATGAAGGTTACTGTCTGCTTGGGCTTGTCCTTCTGCAGCAAAACCCCCTCTGTGTGGTCTTGCAGGGAAACAGTCTATTTGTTTTTCCTTCCTCCAGGCTCTTTGGAGGTTTGATCCTGGACGTGAAGCGCAAAGCCCCGTGGTTCTGGAGCGACTTTCGGGATGGTCTGAGCCTGCAGTGTCTGGCGTCCTTCCTCTTCTGTGCCTGCATGTCCCCTGTCATCACCTTCGGGGGACTGCTGGGGGAGGCGACCGACGGCCACATCGTGAGCACCTCTCTTGGGTGGCGTGGGGGAGCGCAAAACTCATGCAAAATCTTCGCTGCAGTGAATTTGCTTTGGGTTTTTTCTTCTTTTTCCCATTGATTTATTTCCTCACCGCTGCCTCTTCCCTGGACAGAGTGCCATGGAGTCACTGCTGGGCGCATCCATGACCGGCGTGGTGTATTCCCTCTTTGCTGGCCAACCTCTCACCATCCTCGGCAGCACTGGACCCGTCCTCGTGTTCGAAAAGATCCTCTACAAATTCTGCAAGTAAGGCCGGCTGCCGCGGCCGAGTGCCGCGAGAGCCTTCAGGAGGCAGTGGTGGAGAAATGAGGTTTTTCTCGTCTTTTTCTCAGTGAGAGTTGTTAGATTTCAGTTGTTTTCTGTGTCGCAGACGTTGCACGCTGCTGCTTTAGTATGTGATGGTGCAAGAGCCCTTGGTCTCTGAAGGATGGATGAGGTTGTTTGGGGGTTTTAGGGTTAAAATGAAGCAGGAAGAGGAGAAGCCATAAGGATGGGGATCCTTGTGTTGTGATGAGTTTGATGTGAGATGAGACACCCTGATTGCAATTCAATTTATTCTTCAGCCCCAGCTTGCTGGTAGCAGGTGACTGGGTGCAAAATCAGCCGGGGTTTTGGTGTTAGGGCATGGGGGTGATGTGGGAGGACACCACCTTCCACAAAGGGCCCTGACCTCAATTAGCCTCCAAGGCCTTAACACAAGCTAATTGTTAAATAACAATCATGAAATAATTGGCCTCTCCTCCTGCAGGTCCGCACCCTGCACCGCAGCCCCAAGGCTGTCTGTAGTAGGACATGGAAAGTGCATTTACCATCTGCAGCCTTGACGTGCTCCTAAATTGCTCGTGATTTTCCCCGAAGGAAGGCACGGCTCGGCGCCTCTTCCTGGCCTTTCCACCCTTTGTTTTATTTTGGTTTCCCAGGGAGTACGCGCTCTCCTATCTCTCTCTGCGGGCCTGCATCGGGCTGTGGACTGCCTTCTTCTGCATAGTGCTGGTGGCCACCGACGCCAGCTGTTTGGTGTGCTACATCACCCGCTTCACCGAAGAAGCCTTCGCCTCCCTCATCTGCATCATCTTCATCTACGAGGCTCTGGAGAAGCTGAGTCACCTGCGAGAGACCTACCCTGTGCACATGCACAGCAAGCTCGACTTCCTCACCGTCTACTAGTGAGTTTTTCTTTTCCTCCTAAAAGGCTGCTGCCCCTTGGCAGGAGCTCAGGGCTGCACCTCCATTGCCTTTCCCTCACCCTCGTCTTGGCTTTTCTCCTCCCAGCTGTAAGTGTGAGGCACCAAGCCATCCCAGCAAGGCAACCCTGCGTTTCTGGGAGAGCAACGAGATCAACGTGTCTGGCATCGCCTGGGAAAACCTCACGGTGACTGTAAGTGCCCCAAGCCACTACTTCCGCGGCCGCGGGGTCCAGGGGCGTTCACATTTTGCAAAAGTCAGAGCCCTTCGGGTGATGAGGGGCTTCAGACTGTGCTAGTGCTGCTCTGCAAAGGCATTCTTTAAATCTAACGTGTGGTTTTAACCCGCTTGGTCCTGGGAAGGAGAGTCCACCTTGTCCCCCCAACATCGTGGGTAATAACTGTCCTCCTTGACCCTGTCGCAGGACAATTTTTCTGACCAGGAGCAAGGTTAAGTGGGTGGTTTGATTCTTGTAGAAGTTGGAGGACTTAAGTTCCTGCTTGAAGGTAGTCCTTAGCTTCCTTACTTGGTTCCTAAGAACTCCAGTCCTTGCTTGCTTACTCAGCACTGTCTGTAGGTCCATGCATAAATTTGCACGTCTGAGCAGCCTCTCGGGCTGCTGTTGCTGGAAGCAAAGCCCAGGCATAGGATGGGAGGCTCTTCAGGACATCTTCATCCCCTCTTGGCCGTGTCCTGGGAGCCCTTCGCTGGGAAGGGACGATTCGTCTCTTCTCCTTTCCTTCCGCGGTTGTCTTAGCCCTCCTTCCCTGCTCCCTCTTTCTCTATCCCCAAGAACTTCCAGTGTTTCCTTCCCCTCTTGGCGTCTTCTTCAGCCACGGTTGCCTGCCATTCGAGCGGAGGATGTGCCATGGGTCTGTGATATGGTGTCCCATCACATCTCGCCTCTCCGCTCTCCTCTGTGCGGTTCGATGTGTCACTTGTTCAGCTGCTGCTCATTCAATATAAATCTCCGTCAGCAGCAGCAGCAGCAGCTACAAGGTCATGGATCTTGGACCAAGATCCTCAAAAGCCCCGAGTTATCCCAGGTTTCCTTGCCGCACGTGCACTACCTTTGTGTCCTGACGCTCTGTTTCTCCAGGAATGTCGGTATTTGCATGGAGAGTTTCACGGACCTGCCTGTGGACGCAATGGCCCCTACGCGCCTAATGTCCTCTTCTGGTGCTGCATCCTCTTCTTCTCCACCTTTGTCCTGTCGAGCTTATTGAAGAAGTTTAAAAGCAGCCGTTACTTCCCAACCAGAGTAGGTAGAAGATGGTGGCCTGCAGCAGTCTCCACACTCATTTCCCAAAATGGCTTTCCCGGAGCGCTAAGCAGTATTTGCCACCGCTTGGTCAAGCTGGGAAACATTGACCTTGAAGGCCAAACTCTCCAGCAGCTTGGATGTCCCTCCCTCGTTTCCATGAGTGCTAAACGACCGTGGCGTTTCCCACCTGCCTCGCGACCTGCCCCCGAGCGATATTTTGCTCAGGCAGTGGGAAAAGAGGTCTTCCAAAGTTGTGGGGGTTTATTTGCCTTTTTTTTTTTTTTTTTTTTAACCTTCTGTGCATTATGCTCAAGGGGAAAGTTGGTTCAAATGAGGAGCTGCCATAGGAAAAGACACTTTTTCTTCCTTTTGAGGAACATACGATGCCTCAGTGCGCCTTATTCCCATTTTAGCTGTGAGCGTGGCTGCAGTGGCAGCCATCTGCTTCCTTATTTTTTAATTTTTTTTTTTACTTAAGGTTTGAATTCAAACAACCCTCTTCCACCTAATTAAACTCTTTTTTTTTCTTGTCTGACACCATCTCTCACAGAGACAAGCACAGCAACAGTAGCTAACCAAGGGATTTGGCTGCATGTCCTCAGAGTGGTGGGATTTTGTTAACCAGCCTTAATGTTGTTGATGTCTCTCATTTTTCCATCTCATGTTGTGGCCCCCTTTGCGATGCCCCTTTCAGCTCTGGTTTCTTGCCCCAGGTGCGGTCCACAATAAGTGACTTTGCTGTTTTCCTCACCATCGTCATCATGGTGCTCACTGACTTCATGACTGGGATCCCGTCACCGAAGCTCCACATCCCCCATACGTTCAAGGTAGGGGGGGTGTTGTGGCACGGAGCGGGTTTCACCGGGGCAGGACAGGGCTGAGTCTGGAGGAGATGCTGGTGGTGTGACCATCTCCTCCTCCACCTCCAAGTGCATCGTTTCCTCCTGGAAATGAGAAGACAGCCCCAAAACTAGGTACCTGCAGGAGAAATAACTACAGGTGCTTGCAAAGAGGATGCTGGCACTGCTGAGCCCCGGGGTGACGTGAAACCAGGGCTGGGAGATGCTGTGACACGGGGATGGAGGGGAAAATCCAAGCCGGTGAAGTAGCTGGGCTGGGAGACGAGGCTGATGTGTGTGCTTTGTTGCAGCCTACCAGAGACGACCGCGGGTGGTTCATCAACCCCATAGGACCCAACCCTTGGTGGACGGTGGTGGCTGCGCTCATCCCAGCTCTGCTTTGCACCATCTTGATATTCATGGACCAGCAGATCACGGCTCTTATCGTGAACAGGAAGGAGCACAGGCTGAAGGTAAGGGGCTGCAGGAGACAACCCCATCCGCAACCCGCTCTGGGCTGCAGGTACGGGGAGAAGCTCCAATTCCAAATGCCTTGTGAAGGCATTGGTTTGGAACAACGTCAGGCAGCGTGGCAAGATGGTCTCCTGGCTTAATGATGACACAGGGAGCAAACGACAACAGGGGAGTTCAGATGAGCAATCTTTCGGAGGAGCATATTAAGCTTAGAGCGTTGTAGAAGCACGCTTTTGTTTTAAAATGTCAGCAGCAGCTGGGGAACGAATCATTTTGATGTGCTGCCAGGCATAACTGAGAGTCATATCTTACTCGCAAGTGGTAGAAATGTCTTTATGAATGAAAAATAGTAAGGTGGGTTTTTTTTGTTGAGAAGTAGATACAAACTCCCCAAATCCACTTTGTCTGAAGTGCTGCCGGATTGTCATGCAAGGTGCTTGCGCAAAGACTGGATACATCCTTATTTGTTTCCAGTTCGTGTTTTAAATTTTCAAGACGTCGACTTGAGCTCAAACAGGGTTGTTTGGGTCTGACTTGCGACGTTGTCCTTGCTCTTGTCCCGTGAGATGCTCTGTTTCTTGTTTCGCTCCGCGCAGAAAGGATGCGGGTACCACCTGGACCTCTTCATGGTGGCCGTGATGCTGGGGGTGTGCTCCGTGATGGGGCTGCCGTGGTTTGTGGCTGCGACCGTCCTGTCCATCACCCACGTGAATAGCCTCAAAGTAGAGTCTGGCTGCTCAGCTCCAGGAGAACAGCCCAAGTTTCTGGGGATACGAGAGCAGAGAGTCACTGGCTTGATGATCTTTGTGCTCATGGGCTGCTCAGTCTTCTTCACTTCGGTGTTAAAGGTAAGAGGAAAATGGAAACCACCCAACAACCGCGAGCTTTTTGGAGGTTATGCAAAACTAGTCCCCTTTCTCCAGGCCTGAGTAGCTGTGGAGCAGAGGAGGAGGTGATCCCAAACCTTGGGGCTCGATCCGTGGTGGGAACCACCCTCGGTTGCACTTTCCAGCCCTTCAGACCCCAGTTTGGCACGCTCGAGCCAAGCGAGCAAGCCAACTGCTTGGATTTTCAGATGTCTTTCAGGCCCACCCGTGTTTATGGGTTACGATGAAGCGTATTTAGAGCAGTACCTCTGCTCTTTCAACCAGGCAGCATGTTATCGGTTGCAATTTGTTCCCCCAGATGCCTCGGAACAGCCGTTCCCAGTAGCTAAACGCGCTGAAATCGTCCCCGTGGGCTTCCTTGCGTGTTCCTCCCACAAAGTAATCTCATCTCTAGGCTCACAGGAGGCACGCTGCTCTTGCGTGTTGCCACAAGAACACGTACAAATGTTTTTCTACCGTCGCAGAACGCGGCATATGGTAGCATGGGCGAAATCACCTATTTTCCTCCAACCTTTCTGGAAAACAGGATTATTCTGATGAAGTGTAACTCAAAAGCTCAGCCTAAAGCAGAGCATTAAATCATTCGCACGCACAAAATCTCTGATGGTTAAAATGCGACACTTCTCTAACCCTCTGGAAGCTGGAAGGCTTTAGGCAATTTTAGGCAGGGACTGTAGAAGAGAGCGGTAATACTGAAAATGCAATTTGAAAACAAGAATGCACTAATTTCTGTATTTATTTTTGGAGTTTATACCAATGCCTGTGCTTTATGGCGTCTTTCTCTACATGGGTGTGTCGTCGCTCAGAGGAATTCAGGTACGGCCTCTTTTACAGCGTGTTGGGTCCCTGGTATTTCATCTCTATAGAAGCAGGTAAAAAAAGCAGTGGCATGGGGGGAAAAACCCCTCTCCGAAAGCAAGCGATCAAAATATTTTGTGTAAGAAAAAGATTGGAGGAGGCACAGGAGGTGTATAGGGCCGGGAGGACCGGGCAAGTTCAGGGCAGGTTACGGGAAAATGGGGGAATTCAGCGCGAAGGGAAGGCGATTTCTGTGGCTGGTGGAAATCCTTGCTGGGGGATTCAGCGTGCTGAGAAACGCTGAGAACAGAATAACGGGGAATAATTGCAGTTCGGTGGGCAGCTCTCGCGGGCAAGCCGGTTTATAGATGGAGCGGAGGGAAAATTGGGTGCTGCTCGCAGAGGAACGCGGTGGGATCCAGGATTTCTCATTGCAAGTGAGATCCTGAACACTCCCTCCGCGTCTCCCCGGGGCCAGAAACTTCTCACTGTTATTTTACAGTTCTTCGATCGCTTGAAGCTGTTTGGGATGCCGGCGAAACACCAGCCGGATTTCATCTACCTGCGGCACGTCCCCTTGCGAAAGGTGCATTGCTTCACCATGATCCAGCTGATCTGCCTCGTCCTGCTCTGGGCCATCAAGGTGTCGCGTGCCGCCATCATCTTCCCCATGATGGTAAGAGCCGGTGCTGCTCGGCGTCGGGGTGTTTGTAGCGTCGGAGCGAGCTGTGGCATCATCTCTGACCTCGCTGCACCTTCCCTCTTATTCGTGAAGGTTTTGGCTCTCGTTTTTGTCCGGAAAGTGATGGATTTCTGCTTCTCGAAGCGAGAGCTCAGCTTTCTGGATGACCTTATGCCAGAAAGCAAGCAGAAGAAGTTGGACGATGCCAAAAATGAAGCCAAAGAAGAAGAGGTGAAGCTTGCTGGGTGCTCGGGGCCGGGCGTCTCCCTCGGGCTGTGAGATTGCCTCTTTCTGCCACAGCTCGTCTTTAAATGTCGGGGCAAGATCAGAACTAAACAGAAACAGATCCTAATAGCCTGGATCACACATCGTAACCTTTTATCCTAAATTAGCAGTGAGCTTAACACTTGACTAGAGGTATAATTTTAAAAATGAGTCCTATAATAAAGATTATTATTATTATTATTATTAATACTACGGAAAGGTTTACTCATAATAGCGTTTTTTAATCCCCCCAAAGTATTTGGAGTGAAAGGTCTTCACCCTGCTGCACTAATAGCTAAAGCTGCCGCAGGTCAGGAGGAGAGGACAGCGTGCAACGTCTTTACTGGGTGCTGAGTTTATCTCCGCTTTGATTAAAGACCGAGAACTTGATTTGTCCCTTTTCCGTCAGGAGTCCCAGAAGGTGATGGAAGCTGCTGCTGCAAATTGGGTTCAACTGAAAGTGGGGAAGACCAGCGACTTGGATATCCCACAGCAAAGCAGCGACAGGTAAAGTGCCACCAAGCGCCAGGACCCCCGGCAAGATTCGTTTGAAGGTGTTTGGCACCGTCTTTATCGAGCGTCCCTCGGTAAAGCGGTCCGCTCGGCGGGAAAATCAAATTTCTGGGCAGGGCTGCCGGAGGCGATGGCGGGGCTCTGCCCCTGCGCAGAGCGGCTGCACAACTCCCATTTAACCCCCAAAACTTGCATCATCAGTGACTTTAGGGTAGCAGGAGATCCTCATATTTAAGAAAGAGGTGGTGTAGGCACGACCTGTAGCAGCAGTGGCTTAGGAGCCCGCTCCAGGGCTAAACGCCAGCAAGAGCCTTTGCCTGGAGCTGTTGTTCTACAGGCTTGCCTCCCGAAACTCCTCATCCAGCAAAACCTCCGGTGCTTACGCTGAGCTTTGGTTCCCCGGGCCCCCCTGGTCCTCTTGCTGGTGCTAACGCACTTGGCGGCAGCAGTTCCCGTAATCACGGATTGCTATGTAAAATATTTATTGCAGGACCGATCCTTCCGAGATTAATATCTGGGATGAAATGTCGAAAACGACCGTGTGGAAGACTCTCCCTATGAACACAGAAACAGTCTGAATTTGGGGAGGAAAAAGGTAAAGGACCGCATGCGAGCGTGACGAGACGCGCGCGTACGGTTTTCCCGTGCTTCGGCCGGCAATGCTGAGCAAACGAGCAGCGGCGAGGACGGTGGCACGCCAGCCAGCTCCTCTCTGCCGCGGTGGTCCCACGAACGGGGCTCAAACCCCATCTTCCACTGATGATGCTCTCCCTTTTTTTTTTTTTTCATTCTTCCCCCTCCCCAGTTTTCATGTTTAGGAATCTTGACTTTGAAGGAGAGGAGCGAGAACGTGACTCAGGGATGTGCCAACGCGGACACGGGGAGAAACTGCTTTTTTTTTTTCCAGTTGGAGGATTCCCATGAAAGCCATGCAGACGTCTTCAGTTATCCTTGGTGTGCTTCAGGCATTCAGTATCTCTAGACCAGCAAACTGAGGTGCACATCACGGTCAATGGGAGTTCGGTGTTGTTGAGCCTCCGTGCGTACATGCGTGTGTTTGTTGCGGTTGCGTAGTGGTAGAGGGACTGCTAGCGCTTTATCATTCAGTGCTATTTTTTTAATACCCAATTCCTCCTCTCCTTTCTCTTTTTTTTTTCCAAATATAAACTCATGTTTATGTTCCAAATAGTTTTCTGTTATACTTGACGCCTTCTCCGTTTTCTTCTTTATCACGGCCGGGTTTTTGGTCTGGTTTGGGGTCCATGCTTTCGTTCACTCCCACGTCCCTTACAGGTAGGAGAGGGATGTCCTCCCTGGCGGGGCAGCCTAAGGAGCGTCCGAGCAGTTGGGCTAAGGCGAAGGAAAAGCGTTTGCTCCCTGCCCTCCAGTTTTACAGCATTTTACTTTATTTTAATTTTCATTTTTATTTTCTTTTTATTTTCTTTTTTAATTTTATTTTTATTTTATTTTAATTTTTATTTTATTTTATTTTTATTTTATTTTATTTTTATTTTATTTTATTTTTATTTTATCTTAATTTTATTTTTATTGTATTTATTTTCTTTTCCTTTGGCTCTGCCATCAGCCTGGAAGCTGCAAAATGCAGAAATGCCCCTTTCTTGTCCCCTGGCCGTAAACCGAATATAAGGGACCACTTAAAATCGAATACTTTGAATACAGCGTATGGTTTTGGGAAAGGCCAGGTGAGACCTGGGGCTCTGCGTCCCTGGGCTGCCCCCCCGTTGTTCCTCCGCTTTCCTTCCTTTTACCTCCCTGGGACTCTAGGGGTTGGTTGTTTTGGTTTTTCTTTTTTCAGCCCTGTCCTTGCAAAGTCTTTTCTCTCGCAGGGTGGGACGAGCTGGGAGGAAAGCGGGAAGCTGCCTTCTCCTCCTCCCTCTCCCTGCCGCTTTGCAGGAACAAGCTGTTCAGCAGAGACGGTTCTCGTGCCCCCTTCACGTTTTGGGGGGGTCCTTGGGCTGCGGCGTCACCCCAGGCACATGCGGTCGAGTCGGGTGGCCCTGGAGCCTGGGAGGAGAGGACAACCCAGAAGAAAAGGTCCCCTTGCAGCCCTGCACCTTGCTGGGGGCTCAGCACCTGCTCCAGGCTCTTGGCGGCTGCGGCCGCTGCCCCGCGCCCAGCTGGGACGGGCGCACGAACCCTCCTGCCATCGGCTTCTCCCATCCGCCGCGGGAACCGTTTTGTGCATCAAACCGACCCAAAGTGACGTGCGGGTGGGGAAAAGAAAATGTGAAATGGCTCTGTAAGGGTGAGAGCGGCACATCACCGAGCAGGGCCAAAATCGGACGCTTTTACGGGATGGGGCTTTGCAAACCGTAGTTTGACGGTTGCCGGCACGGCGGGGTGACCGGTGGAGGGGGAGGAAACTGGTTTAGCTCTTCAAAAAGGAGGGGAGGCCAAAAAAAAAAAAAAAAAAAAAGCAAAGGGGGTGGGGTGCTTGGAGGAAGGGAAAGGTGCAAAGCCTGGGTTTTCTCGCTGCTCTTCCTCCGTGCACCTCCCGTCCACGCTGCCTTCCTGTGCTGCTCCCCCGTGCCGTCCCTCCCTCCCCAGGGAGAAAAGGTCGCAGTGGGGGAGAGCCCTGAGCTCTCCACCAGTTGGAAAATAAACTTGAATTCCCGTGGAGGTAGAAGCGTTAAGCCGGTGACGGGCATGGGCGTGGAGCTGGGCGGTTGTGGTACCAGTCCCCTTGCTGCCCTGTCCCTAAATGAAATTATTTGGCTTCTCGTAGCGGCCAGTTTTTCTTTTGTCCTTGTTCTTTTCCGTAAGAGGAGAGCGCAGGGCTGGACTCGGCTCCCTCCTGGCAGGGGCCGGAGGCTGGGATTGTTCCCTGCGCGTGCCTGGCGTCTCTTCGGCTCGGAAAGAAAGAAAAGACAGAAACCCACCCGGGAAGGAAAACGGGGCCGGGTTGAACGAAGAGCGGGCTGGGGCCAGCTCCGCCGGGATCTGCATCTCCCCTGGCCTCGGGGGGCTGCGAAAATTTGGCAGCTGCCTGGGCAGTTCCTTATTTAAAAAGCAAACCAGGCTTCCTCGGCGCGCCCCAGCTTCTCCATTTGGAGCTTTGGCTACTTACAGGGCTAGATTTTTCTTTTTTCTTTTTTCTGTATTTATTGTCATTTTTAACTTTTTTTTTATTTAAATGAAAGCTGATGTCTTACTTTCTAACGTGACTCTGGGTCATCTCAATGGTGTTTGGAACCCCCCAGCCTGGCTGGAGACCCAGCGCTCCGGCTGCCTGCCCCCGTTAGACACCAGAAACCCAGGGACGGCTCCTTATTTTGGGAGGATTTAATATTGCCCTGTGCAGAGGAAAATTATACGAGGGGGGGAAAAAAACCCTCTCAAAGGTGCTCCTGGAATCACTTTCTGACTGAAAAAAAACCCCATCCTTGAAGTGACCCGTGACGCTTTGGTTGGTAGCAAAGCCCCTTTGCCATCGATGCAGGATGGGTGCTGGGTGTTTTCCTCATCTTTGGTGCCTTAAAACAGCTCCCCAGATCTCCCGGGAGCCCCTTCGAAAGAAGTTTCCTAAAATGTAGGTGCATGGAAATCCCTAAGGGGGGAAAAAAGATGTAAAAAGGTAATAAATAAGGTACTGGCACAATTTTTTTTTTTTAAATTTTATTTCTTTTTTTTCCCCCATTTAGAAATACAGACACTATTTTTTCATTTTGGAGATGCTGAAATATATTTATTTTATGGTAAGAGATGCTCTAGTTTGGAAATGCTCCGTGTTGTAAATAAAACTGGGGGGGGGGAAATCCATCGAGCATATCTGTGTTATTTATCACTTTGAATCTTTGTGTGTTTTGTTTTCTTTTAATTATTATTTGATTGATTTTGGGTTCCTTCTGTGAAACTCAAATAATATAAATCTGTGTCGCTGTCTCGTGGGTCCCGTCCGTGAAGGGTTGATGTTGGCTGACGGGTCCACCCGCCTGAGCCGTGTCTGTCTGATTTTTCTCTTGTCACCCATTGAACGTAATGGGAAAAGAATGTAATAAAAGTCTCGTGTGTCTTGCTGTGCCACTCCCGAGTCTTTTAAAGGGAGGAGAGGACTTGGAGGCATCTTTGGAGCTCTTTAAGGGGGGGTTTGGAGTGGGCAGCGCTGATTTGGGGGAAATCCATCTCCCTGGGATGTTGGGTCAGGAACCAACCGATTGGGGAAAGAGTTGAAATCAGTGGGTTTGGGGTTTTATTGATTTTTTTATTTATTTTCTTTAAAAAAAAAAATATTATTTTAATTTCTCTATGCAAGTGATGGCAATGAGCTCTGTGTTGCAGGAGGGAGGGGACAGCAGCATCACCCACGTCACCTCTGCCAGACCAGGGGTGTGCGGGGAGTTCAGAAATGGGACTTGGGGGGGTGAAGGTGTTGGTACAGGAGAGAAGTCACCCCATCCAGAGTGAGCAGATCCTCCCCCCTGCCTTTTGTGGCTTTTTTTGGACCATTTGCAACACAATTAATTACCATTCAATCCAAAGGTTCTAGTTATCTTCCTTTTTTTTTTTTTTTTTTTTTAATTTCTTTCCAAATCCCTTCTGGCACAGGTCTGTGGGGTCAGGCAGGTTCATCCCGATCACCCTTTTACCTAAAACTCGAGGAATTGAGAGAAAAATGGGGCACTTGAGCCAAGCCGGGGATCGGAGCCCGGTGCCTCAAAATCCCCCGGGACCAGCGGCGCGCGGGATCCCGATGGGATGCTCGGAAGCATTGGAGACGTCACCAACCGGCTGCCGGATTTAACAAAGGTTTTATTACGGTTTAGGGAAAGCCGCAGGATCTACAGCGCCCTCGGAGCTGTTAGAGAGAAAATGAAGCCGGAGAAATGCAGGTTTGAAGGGAAGGCTGATCCGCGGGTGCCAATTTTCGGAGGAGGTGACTGGGAAACACCGAAGGGATTGATTGATGCGGCTGCGTGTGATGGATAAATCCTTCCCGTGGAGCATCCCATCGCTGGCAGTGATGGACGGGTGCAACTATCCCCAGGCTGATGCTGCTGGAAAGCTGATGTTGCCGTTTAATTGTACCTTCAAAATAAAAAGCAAACAACCACCAAACGGTTTCACGGACTAGAAACTCCCCCTAACATCAGTTTAGGAGCTTGGGAACAGCGGATTTTCTCGTTCGCAAAGGAGCAAATGCTTTGCTTCGACGAGACCGCAACGTGGTAATATCCCCTGTAAATGCAAACGATCCCGCCGCGTTGAGACTGAAATGAAATGCAAAACGTCAGCACGGAGCACGGCAAGAACAAAACAGCCTCTTCCCATCGTAAATTATCAACTCTCCCCCAAAGCAGCTTAATTTTCCTTGTTTTATTTTATTACGAGTAAACACCAGAGAAGCCCCGTGAGCCAGCAAAAATGAGAAGCAGCGTCAGGCGTAGGAAGCCAGACTCTGACTTTGCACCACACCCGCTGATTTGTGGCTACGTTTTGAAATGATTCCTTTATTTGTTTTTAATGGGCCACGTCTGCTGTTTGGGCTGACTTACGTGAGCGGTGGGAACGCGGCCGGGAAGGGGACGCCACGGGGCTCCTCCTTCGGGGACCTCTTTGCGGAGCTGCCGAATATAAGAAAACAGGTGGAGAGAAAACTTCTAAAACTGCGTTATCGACTGGGATCGTGGCGTGGTGGGAGGTTATTTCCCAGCGTGGTCCCCTTCCCCTCTCCTCTTTTTACCTGTACCGCTTGGTGTTGATGAGCCAGTGCACAAAGTCCTTGGCCTTCATCTTGTCCAGGTAGCGGGTGAAGTCGCTGGTGAAGGTGCCTTCCGAGTGTCGCTTGATGTTGGAGGCGAAGCTTTGGGCGCTTTGGGATTCGTACGACTGCCATCTGCTCGGGAGAGGAGGATGGGGGAAGAAAATGTGGTTTAATGCACGTGGTGGCATCCTGCATTCTCCCTGCGGGAGGTGCCCAGAGCGGGGGTTGTGTCCTGTAAAGTACTTTACTGTGTGCAGCATCCTCCAGAAAAGCTCTAATAATAAAGAAAAATAATTTGCAGTCTCGGGAGGGTCTGCCAAGCCAGGCCAGGGTTGTCCCCACCATCATATATACGCACTATCCTATCCCATATTATTTGCCCTACTCCTTGCTCGGCTGTGGTGGGTTCATGCCTGGGAGGGAGGGAGGGAGGGAGGGAGGGAGCGTGGTGCCGCCCCGAGGTTTAGATCAACCTCCTCCAGCTCCAGGACAGAGAGCTGACATTGGGGTCCCCCCCTTCCACAAATTCCCCCCGGCAGAAGATCCCCAAAGGATTTTCCTCCCACACAGCTGCCGGCATGGAGCGGGGCTCAGCACCCAGCCCAAATGTGTTGGGTTTGTGTGGCAAGGTTTTGGTAGCAGGGAGGCTACAGGGGTGGCTTCTGTGAGAAGCTGCCAGAAGCTTCCCCTGTGTCTGACAGAGCCAATGCCAGCCGGCTCCAAGATGGACCCGCCCCTGGCCAAGGCCGAGCCAATCAGCGCCTCTGTGAGAACATATTTAAGAAGGAAAAAAAACCAGATAGAGAGAGCTTTTGCAGCGGGAGAGAGGAGTGAGAAGCTGTAAGAAACTTTGCAGACACCCAGGTCAGTGCAGAAGGAGGGGCAGGAGGTGCTCCAGGCACCGGAGCAGAGATCCCCCTGCAGCCCATGGTGAAGGCCATGGTGAAGCAGGCTGTCCCCCTGCAGTCCATGGAGGAAGGATGAGGGGGTGCAGAGATTCCACCTGCAGCCCGTGGAGGACCCCACGCCGGAGCAGGTGGAGGGACCTGAAGGAGGCCGTGGCCTGTGGGAAGCCCACGCTGGATCACGTTGCTGGCAGGACCTGTGGACCCGTGGAGAGAGGAGCCCACGCCGGAGCAGGTTTGCTGGCAGGACCTGTGACCCCGTGGGGGACCCACGCTGGAGCAGTTTGCTCCTGAAGGTCTGCACCCCGTGGGAGAGACCACGCTGGAGCAGTTCGTGAAGGACTGTAGCCCGTGGGAGAGGCTCCATATAGGAGCAGGGGAACGATGAGAGGAGTCCTCCCCGTGAGGAGGAAGAAGCGGCAGACTCAAAGATTAATTAGAGTTGTACATTTTTTATCTTTGCTGGATGCCTTAGCAGTTCAGGGGGAGTAAAATGCCACCCCCCACCCCCCCTCATTTGCTGAAACTTTGGCTTTTGTTTGCCTATCACCACGCACTTTCATTGCTCTGGTTTAATTTCTTTGGTGGCATCTCCGTGTGAGGCTCGCTGCGATTTCGGGGATGCTGTGGTGGCCGGGGAAGGGCGATGGGATGCTTGGAGCATCTCACCACGGACCTGGAGGTCCCCACTTGTCCCGTTTCCTCCCACGTTTGCTCCTGAAGCTTTAAAACTTAATAATATAAAAGCAGCGGGGGATCTGAGCCGCCCCGTAACGGGTATTTTCCCAAGGGTTTGCGCCTCAGTCGTATGTTGGCAGCTTATGCTGTGAAACACACCAAAACGCCGCTTATGCCTTTCGCCCCGGCGTTTACACCCCATTTCTCTCCTCCGGGTAGGTTTGGTTCAAAACAGAGCTGGTTTCTCCCCATCCACTAAGTTTTCCAAGCAGGATGAGTTTTGGGGTTGCGTGGCTTTAAATAACCGCCCATGCCCAAGATTCCGATTCCAAGAAACGGTCACTTTTTGTGTACCTGGAGTTGGTACACAGCGGGCGACACTGAGCTCCTCTCGGTGAGGGTTACTGCGGTGTCCTGGGGGGGGTCTAACCCCCCTTGATTGATCCCCAAAACCCCAAAACCGCTGACCGACGTCAGGATGAGCCAGGACGAGGGTTACAAAATGACGCTGCTGGAAGAGTTACAGGTAGGGGCTCTGCCGAGGGGCCCAACGTCCCCGATGCCCCCCCGCCCCGCCCCAAACGGTTGGAAACCTCTCCCCGAAATCCCGTCGGCATTTCCCCGGAGCGCAGAGGGATGCGGAGGGGGGAGATGCTTTGTGCCGGGGAGGGCTCCCGGCGGCAGGTTCAGCGTCGTTGGTCGGAGTACGGGGGCAAAACGGTTTCTAAGAGAGACGGAGACTTTCCTGTGTCACCCGCGGGGTGTTTGACTCCCAAACCGCCCCGTGTATTCCCACTCCAACACCCACCTAATGTGCTCGAGCTTGTGATTTCGTTTAAATCGCGATTTTTTTTTTTTTAAAACTGCGATTTTTTTTTGAAACCGCGATTTTTTTCTTTAAACAGTAATTTTTTTTTTTAAATTGCAATTTAAAGCGATTTTATTAAGCCCTTTCATCCCATACCTTTTCCCGGCTTGGGGTTTGGAGTTTCTTGGGGTTGGTTTTTTGGGGGATTTTTTTTTTTTTTTGGCAAAACCAAAGGGGAGCAGGATGCATTTTTGCTAAGAGGGGACGGAGGGTGGTGGAGGCCATCATCGGAGAGAGGACAGGAAAGCCACGGGCGCGTGATAATCCGGCTGCCGGGTTACGTGGGCGAGTCCCGGGAGCTGGCGGGGAGTTAGCAACAGGTCGGCTCTGAAATTAATACTCGGGGACCAGCAAACTCGTTTCCAGACAGGAGCGTTTCTTCCTCTTGTTCGTTAAATTAACTGGTGCCTTTCCTGAGCATCGCTGCTGCGCGGTGGCAGGTGATGCTGTTCAGTCGAAGCAGGAATTTGGGGGATAAAAAGCAGATTTCACGTTAGTGTTTGCAGGTTAAATCGTAACAAGTTATTTATTTTCTGGCTTTGGGTTTGTTGTTTTTTTTTTTAATTAAGTCTTTGTGATTAATGCATCATTATTAGTACAACGGGCAGCATCTGCCAGCGCAGCGTTTGAAGTTTTATTTTAAATTATGGGTTTGGTTCTTTTGGGCTGTTTCCCAGTGCACGGTGTAGCTCTTGCTTCTTGAATTTCGTCCAACAGCCCTGACAGTTCCCCAAGTTTTCTTGGTGTTTTGCTCTTCTTCAAACTTCGGTTTCAGAAATCGAGCAACTGGGTGCAAATCTCGGAGGGGTTTTTTGGGGTTTTTTTTTGTGTTTGAACGATGCTACGGGCTGTTTTATTGGGTTATGGGAAGAGAAACCTCCTCCAAGTCCGTGCTTTTAGGGCTGTGCCTGGAGGAGGAGGCACGCGGAGGCGTGATGCTCGTGGATTTGGGTGGACGCGGGGGTGGACGATGGCCGGGAGGACGTAAGGGAGCTCTGCACAACTTTTCCCTTCTCATTTCTAAACAGGGAGATGACGAAGAGGCAGTGATTGACCAAGGAAGAACGAGCAACGTCGTCAATATTCACTATGAGAAGGAGGAGTTGGAAGGTGAGTCTCTGCTGAGATCCCGGTAGAGGAGCCGCCAGCCCAGCGCCTTTTCCTGTCGCACAAAGTCCCTGCGACGTCCCTTGCTTGGCGTACGCGTCACGTGCAGCAAAACGTGGCGTGCTTCTAAATAAATAAGCACAGTTCTTTTCACCTTTTTTAACGTGACGGCTTTTAAACAGAGGGAGAAAGCCCCCGTGGAGGCCATGGTGTGAGTTTTAGCCACGGGGCTCTCCAAGCCGGGAGCATAATTTGACGGCTGCAGACTCAGGGCTGTGGTTTTCTTTTTTTTTGTTCTGGAGTTCATTATCATGGGACTGATTTGATCTTCTCTTGTCGCCTTGCGCCATACAAAGATTTTCAAAATAATTACCTTTTGTTGCTGCTCAACGAGCAATTCTGAGCGTTGTCCAGCTGAAGCTGGACTTTGAGAAGAGGTTGGATACTTTCAGGGCATTTTAGATGATCGGGAACCATCACTTGTTGTTGCTCTCTCGTTGCAAAGTTTGAGTAAAATAGGCTTGGGAAAAAAGGGCAGGTCTGTGACGTTCAGGGATCCAGTTAAAAGAAAATTAAGAGAAGTTGATGTTTCCTCCTGGGATGGCTGCACTGATTTAATTGCAGCATCTGCGTCAAGTGTCTCCGCGGTATCGAGAACGATGCAAACGCCGCTTTTTCGCAGGCCACCGGACCCTGTACGTGGGCGTGCGGATGCCGCTGGTGAGGCAAAGCCACCGGCATCACCGTCCCCACAGCCAGAAGCATCGGGAACGGGAGAAGGACTCTGCCCCGACGGAGCAGGGCTACCACTGTAAGTCCCGCCGCAGCGTTCACTGAACTCCTCGGGGCTACGTGGGTGCTGGGGTCTTCTGCAAGCAGGTCCCCGTGCCGGTTTGAGTGGCTTGCTGTTCCTCCGAGGGAAAGCGGCATCATTTAGCAGGACCCTCTCTCTTTTCCCAAACTTTCCTCTTTCTTCTCTTTTTTTTTTTTTTTTATTTTTTTTTAAGACAGTTAAATGCATAAAGGATTTAGGCTCGCCTTCCTCAGAGGGATCCTGGCTTTAAAAATGGAACTGTGGGGAAGGGAAGGTGCCCATGCTTATGCAGAGGTGGATTAGATGCTTCTCCTTCTCTGGGGCTCTGTGCAAGCCTGGACAGAGCCAGGGCAGAGGGGCCAGCCCGATGTTTATGGTGCCGATCGATGCCCGCTTTGCCTGTGAGCGTGACGGGCCGTATTCGGGCACGGTAACGGGACGGGGCTTTGCCTTCTGCCCCCAGACACTCCGTCCCAGCGAGTGCAGTTCATCCTCAGGACCGAGGAGGACGAGCAGCACGTTCCCCATGACTTGTTCACCGAGCTGGATGAGATCTGCGTGAAAGAGGGTGAAGATGCCGAGTGGAAGGAAACGGCAAGGTAAATCCCCGCTGCCGGCCGCGGTGGGAGAGGAGTCCCCTCGCCGGCAGCACCCGCGGGCTCTGCTTTCCGCTCTCCGGGACTTTGGCAAAGCTTTTGCAGGTGCCGATGCGAGGAGCCTTCTCTCGCCGCCCTGTAGCTCTGTTAAAGGGGTTGCGGAGCTGAGGCCGTTTCCTTGCAATGGGGCTGATCGCGCCTGATGTCCGCAGGTGGCTGAAGTTTGAGGAGGACGTGGAAGACGGCGGCGAGCGCTGGAGCAAGCCCTACGTGGCCACGCTGTCCTTGCACAGCCTCTCTGAGCTGAGGAGTTGCATCATCAACGGGACGGTGCTGCTGGACATTTGTGCCAACAGCATCGAAGAGATTGCAGGTACCGCGGGCGCCGCGTCTCTGCGGGAACGGCCGAGCTCGGTTTGCCGCGGTGCCCTCCGCTCCCGAATCAAACCCTGCCCCAACGGCGCGTCCTTTTCCAGAAACCCCGCTGTGTTTTTAAGTTGGTTTTGGATGCAGGCTGGGCGTGCAACAGTCACACCAGCTTTTTCTGGTGTGTTTTTTCCAGCTTTTTTTTTAAATGTGTAGAGTCAGACAGAAAGGCCAGACGGGGCAAGAAAATTGCATTATTTCGAATGGGAAATAATTATCTTAGCAGAGTGATGAATAAGCACTTTGCTCGTGTTTTTTAGCAAAAGAAACTTCTTGCTTTCGCTGCAAAGGCTGAACTGTATTAAAATGTCTTGCTAAGCAAGGCTGGGCCTGTGTCAGGGGATCCTGCGTGGCACAGCCTTCCCCTGGGGGCTTCAGGGCTTGGGACCTGGGGGGGGTTTCTGCTCTGACGGCTTCGTTTCCCTTTGCCATCCCCAGATATGATCCTGGGCCCGCAAGACCAGTCCACGGAGTTTGACGAGCACGTGCGGGCAAAAGTTCGAGAAGTCCTACTGAAGAAGCATCACCATCAGAATGAGAAGAAAAGAAACAACCTTCTTCCCATCGTCCGCTCGTTTGCTGATGTGAGCAAGAAGCAGTCAGACCTGCACCTCCTTGACAAGCCAGGTGAGGGTTCCTGCAGGGCTCTGGTCCCATTCGACTTGTCCTGGCAGAGGAGAAGCATCCCAATTGCTCCTTGTCCGTCTTTCTGAGTGTCTTTCTTTTTCCTACCAGCCCAAACACTCACCCCGCATCCTTCTCCTACCACTGCAGAAGCTAAAAATGGGGTGAACCATGAGAGCAATGCGATGGACTTAAGCAAGGTGAGACGCTCGTAGCTATCTTATGCCTTTAGGGCCAGATTTGGTCTTGCAAATTTGGGTGCAGAGTGCTGAGGGCTTTGCTTTTGGGGTATTTGCCTGAATATCGCTTGTTGTGCCTAGGCGCAGCTGCATTTCATGAAGAAAATTCCCACCGGGGCTGAAGCATCCAACGTGCTCATAGGAGAGCTGGATTTCCTTCGCCAGCCCATCGTGGCATTTGTCCGCCTGACCCCGGCTGTCCTCCTCTCGGGCATGACGGAAGTTCCCATCCCAACAAGGTCTGAACGAGAAGCACAAAGATTTTATTTCAAAAAACCCCCACCCAACGAAAGAACATCAAGGTGCATGCATCAGTTTGGCGTCCCAAGGGAACAAGGGCAGGGGGAGCGAGGACATTTCTCCCACTCGCATCCCTTCCCTGCTGTGTCTTTCAAACCCCTTGGCCAATTTTAATGAAAATTGGCCCAAAAATTAAATTTGCCATCGGTTTTGGTGAATTTCAAATTCCTGGCGGAGTCGGTGAGCCTACGTGTCCCCTCTGGAGCTGCGCTCGGGGCTGGGGGCTCCCAGGGATTTCCTTGGGTGTCCTTTGAGCAAGGACACGTTCTTCTCGCTCATTGTGTTTTTCTTGCCCAGGTTCCTGTTTGTTTTGCTTGGACCAGAAGGCAAAGCCCATCAGTACCATGAGATCGGCAGGTCCATGGCTACTATCATGACGGATGAGGTGCGAGAAGAGAGAATTCCGGGTCATTTTTGGTTTTCTTCAGCTCTCTGCAGTAGTGAGGAAGAGGATTTGCTTCCCAACTGCCCACAGCTCTCCAGATAGCCCACCCCTCGTTCACACGCCGAAGCAAACGCACGGATTTGTATCACCCCACCTCTTGGAGGTTGAAATCCCACCCGGTGTGCATCCTGCACCTCCCCGGGGTCCCCAGCACCCTGTCCCCAGTGGTGGCGTTGCCAGGGCCAGTGAAACTTCCCCGCTTTGAGCAAAAGGGTATGGTGTGCCATGAGGGATGGGGACCTCGTGGAGGAGATGATTACAAGTACCGTGATGGACAGATTTTTCCATTTGGGGGAATATTTCCTGCCATTACAAGCAGGAAATTTGGGGAAAATGATCTTGCATTTAGCCAGGAGCTTACTGTAGTGCTTAGGACATCGGAGATGGGTTGTCCTCTGAGCAGGTTGTCTCCTGTCGGCAGGTTTTCCGTGACGTTGCCTATAAAGCCGAGAACCGGGCTGACCTCGTGGCCGGCATCGACGAGTTTCTGGATCAGGTCACGGTCTTGCCGCCAGGAGAATGGGATCCATCGATCCGAATCGAGCCCCCGAAAAACGTCCCTTCGCAGGTGGGTGCTGCGGCGGAGGGAGGCGCGAGGGGGACGGGCAGGCCGGCGGCCGGCCGGCCGGGGATGCTGTTCTGGGACCCAGATTCACCAGGTCCCAGTTTGACGCAGTCACATACCCAGACCAGAAGCCCAACAAGCCAGTGGTTACGAATCCATAGCTTTGGCTTATTTCCTTTTTAACAGGGAAAAAGGAAGATGCCAGGAGCTCTCGATGACAGTGCTTCTCACAGCAAGCCAGAGAAACACAGTGGTCCTGAACTGGAGCGCACGGGAAGGTGTGAGCTTTAATAGTTTGTGGGGTTTGTTGTTTGTTTTTTTTTTTTCTCTTTGCCTCTAGAATCGGAGCGTGCACCTTCCCTTGTAGCAGTTTTCTGGGGTTAGTTGGTTCAGTGAAGGGGCTTCACATTACCAGCTCGGTCCCCTGGGCTGGGCAGGTGAGATCTGGGCAGCTGGGCTCAGCCACAGCACCACTGCAGACAGATTTTCTTGATTTGGGGTGGAAGCAGCTGTGTAAATACCTCCAGGGAGAGCTCTGCTGCTTCTCCAAGCAAGGGACAGTTGCAGTAAGAGGGGATGGGCTTTCAGGTTTGGTCCTTTTTCTTTTTGTTGGAGGGGTTTTTTGTGCTTGCTTGGTTTCTGCCGGGTATAAAACGGCCGAAGGAGACTGCTGCTGGTTAGCAATGAAGGTTACTGTCTGCTTGGGCTTGTCCTTCTGCAGCAAAACCCCCTCTGTGTGGTCTTGCAGGGAAACAGTCTATTTGTTTTTCCTTCCTCCAGGCTCTTTGGAGGTTTGATCCTGGACGTGAAGCGCAAAGCCCCGTGGTTCTGGAGCGACTTTCGGGATGGTCTGAGCCTGCAGTGTCTGGCGTCCTTCCTCTTCCTCTTCTGTGCCTGCATGTCCCCTGTCATCACCTTCGGGGGACTGCTGGGGGGAGGCGACCGACGGCCACATCGTGAGCACCACTCTTGGGTGGCGTGGGGGAGCGCAAAACTCATGCAAAATCTTCGCTGCAGTGAATTTGCTTTGGGTTTTTTCTTCTTTTTCCCATTGATTTATTTCCTCGCTGCTGCCTCTTCCCTGGACAGAGTGCCATGGAGTCACTGCTGGGCGCATCCATGACCGGCGTGGTGTATTCCCTCTTTGCTGGCCAACCTCTCACCATCCTTGGCAGCACTGGACCCGTCCTCGTGTTCGAAAAGATCCTCTACAAATTCTGCAAGTAAGGCCGGCTGCCGCGGCCGAGTGCCGCGAGAGCCTTCAGGAGGCAGTGGTGGAGAAAAGATGTTTTTCTCGTCTTTTTCTCAGTGAGAGTTGTTAGATTTCAGTTGTTTTCTGTGTCGCAGACGTTGCACGCTGCTGCTTTAGTATGTGATGGTGCAAGAGCCCTTGGTCTCTGAAGGATGGATGAGGTTGTTTGGGGGTTTTAGGGTTAAAATGAAGCAGGAAGAGGAGAAGCCATAAGGATGGGGATCCTTGTGTTGTGATGACTTTGATGTGAGATGAGACACCCTGATTGCAATTCAATTTATTCTTCAGCCCCAGCTTGCTGGTAGCAGGTGACTGGGTGCAAAATCAGCCGGGGTTTTGGTGTTAGGGCATGGGGGGTGATGTGGTGGAGGACACCACCTTCCACAAAGGGCCCTGACCTCAATTAGCCTCCAAGGCCTTAACACAAGCTAATTGTTAAATAACAATCATGAAATAATTGGCCTCTCCTCCTGCAGGTCCGCACCCTGCACCGCAGCCCCAAGGCTGTCTGTAGTAGGACATGGAAAGTGCATTTACCACCTGCAGCCTTGACGTGCTCCTAAATTGCTCGTGATTTTCCCCGAAGGAAGGCACGGCTCGGCGCCTCTTCCTGGCCTTTCCAGCCTTTGTTTGATTTTGGTTTCCCAGGGAGTACGCGCTCTCCTATCTCTCTCTGCGGGCCTGCATCGGGCTGTGGACTGCCTTCTTCTGCATAGTGCTGGTGGCCACCGAGCCAGCTGTTTGGTGTGCTACATCACCCGCTTCACCGAAGAAGCCTTCGCCTCCCTCATCTGCATCATCTCATCATCTACGAGGCTCTGGAGAAGCTGAGTCACCTGCGAGAGACCTACCCTGTGCACATGCACAGCAAGCTCGACTTCCTCACCGTCTACTAGTGAGTTTTTTTTTCCTCCTAAAAGGCTGCTGCCCCTTGGCAGGAGCTCAGGGCTGCACCTCCATTGCCTTTCCCTCACCCTCGTCTTGGCTTTTCTCCTCCCAGCTGTAAGTGTGAGGCACCAAGCCATCCCAGCAAGGCAACCCTGCGTTTCTGGGAGAGCAAACGAGATCAACGTGTCTGGCATCGCCTGGGAAAACCTCACGGTGACTGTAAGTGCCCCAAGCCACTACTTCCGCGGCCGCGGGGTCCAGGGGCGTTCACATTTTGCAAAAGTCAGAGCCCTTCGGGTGATGAGGGGCTTCAGACTGTGCTAGTGCTGCTCTGCAAAGGCATTCTTTAAATCTAACGTGTGGTTTTAACCCGCTTGGTCCTGGGAAGGAGAGTCCACCTTGTCCCCCCAACATCGTGGGTAATAACTGTCCTCCTTGACCCTGTCGCAGGACAATTTTTCTGACCAGGAGCAAGGTTAAGTGGGTGGTTTGATTCTTGTAGAAGTTGGAGGACTTAAGTTCCTGCTTGAAGGTAGTCCTTAGCTTCCTTACTTGGTTCCTAAGAACTCCAGTCCTTGCTTGCTTACTCAGCACTGTCTGTAGGTCCATGCATAAATTTGCACGTCTGAGCAGCCTCTCGGGCTGCTGTTGCTGGAAGCAAAGCCCAGGCATAGGATGGGAGGCTCTTCAGGACATCTTCATCCCCTCTTGGCCGTGTCCTGGGAGCCCTTCGCTGGGAAGGGACGATTCGTCTCTTCTCCTTGCCTTCCGCGGTTGTCTTAGCCCTCCTTCCCTGCTCCCTCTTTCTCTATCCCCAAGAACTTCCAGTGTTTCCTTCCCCTCTTGGCGTCTTCTTCAGCCACGGTTGCCTGCCATTCGAGCGGAGGATGTGCCATGGGTCTGTGATATGGTGTCCCATCACATCTCGCCTCTCCGCTCTCCTCTGTGCGGTTCGATGTGTCACTTGTTCAGCTGCTGCTCATTCAATATAAATCTCCGTCAGCAGCAGCAGCAGCAGCAGCAGTTACAAGGTCATGGATCTTGGACCAAGATCCTCAAAAGCCCCGAGTTATCCCAGGTTTCCTTGCCGCACGTGCACTACCTTTGTGTCCTGACGCTCTGTTTCTCCAGGAATGTCGGTATTTGCATGGAGAGTTTCACGGACCTGCCTGTGGACGCAATGGCCCCTACGCGCCTAATGTCCTCTTCTGGTGCTGCATCCTCTTCTTCTCCACCTTTGTCCTGTCGAGCTTCTTGAAGAAGTTTAAAAGCAGCCGTTACTTCCCAACCAGAGTAGGTAGAAGATGGTGGCCGGCAGCAGTCTCCACACTCATTTCCCAAAATGGCTTTCCCGGAGCGCTAAGCAGTATTTGCCACCGCTTGGTCAAGCTGGGAAACATTGACCTTGAAGGCCAAACTCTCCAGCAGCTTGGATGTCCCTCCCTCGTTTCCATGAGTGCTAAACGACCGTGGCGTTTCCCACCTGCCTCGCGACCTGCCCCGAGCGATATTTTGCTCAGGCAGTGGGAAAAGAGGTCTTCCAAAGTTGTGGGGGTTTATTTGCCTTTTTTTTTTTTTTTTTTTTTTTCTCTGTGCATTATGCTCAAGGGGAAAGTTGGTTCAAATGAGGAGCTGCCATAGGAAAAGACACTTTTTCTTCCTTTTGAGGAACATACGATGCCTCAGTGCGCCTTATTCCCATTTTAGCTGTGAGCGTGGCTGCAGTGGCAGCCATCTGCTTCCTTATTTTTTAATATTTTTTTTACTTAAGGTTTGAATTCAAACAACCCTCTTCCACCTAATTAAACTCTTTTTTTTTTTATTGTCTGACACCAGCTCTCACAGAGACAAGCACAGCAACAGTAGCTAACCAAGGGATTTGGCTGCATGTCCTCAGAGTGGTGGGATTTTGTTAACCAGCCTTAATGTTGTTGATGTCTCTCATTTTTCCATCTCATGTTGCGGCACCCTTTGCGATGCCCCTTTCAGCTCTGGTTTCTTGCCCCAGGTGCGGTCCACAATAAGTGACTTTGCTGTTTTCCTCACCATCGTCATCATGGTGCTCATTGACTTCATGACTGGGATCCCGTCACCGAAGCTCCACATCCCCCATACGTTCAAGGTAGGGGGGGTGTTGTGGCACGGAGCGGGTTTCACAGGGGCAGGACAGGGCTGAGTCTGGAGGAGATGCTGGTGGTGTGACCATCTCCTCCTCCACCTCCAAGTGCATCGTTTCCTCATGGAAATGAGAAGACAGCCCCAAAACTAGGTACCTGCAGGAGAAATAGCTACAGGTGCTTGCAAAGAGGATGCTGGCACTGCTGAGCCCCGGGGTGGGGTGACGTGAAACCAGGGCTGGGAGATGCTGTGACACGGGGATGGAGGGGAAAATCCAAGCCGGTGAAGTAGCTGGGCTGGGAGACGAGGCTGATGTGTGTGCTTTGTTGCAGCCTACCAGAGACGACCGCGGGTGGTTCATCAACCCCATAGGACCCAACCCTTGGTGGACGGTGGTGGCTGCGCTCATCCCAGCTCTGCTTTGCACCATCTTGATATTCATGGACCAGCAGATCACTGCTCTTATCGTGAACAGGAAGGAGCACAGGCTGAAGGTAAGGGGCTGCAGGAGACAACCCCATCCGCAACCCGCTCTGGGCTGCAGGTACGGGGAGAAGCTCCAATTCCAAATGCCTTGTGAAGGCATTGGTTTGGAACAACGTCAGGCAGCGTGGCAAGATGGTCTCCTGGCTTAATGATGACACAGGGAGCAAACGACAACAGGGGAGTTCAGATGAGCAATCTTTCGGAGGAGCATATTAAGCTTAGAGCGTTGTAGAAGCACGCTTTTGTTTTAAAATGTCAGCAGCAGCTGGGGAACGAATCATTTTGATGTGCTGCCAGGGATAACTGAGAGTCATATCTTACTCGCAAGTGGTAGAAATGTCTTTATGAATGAAAAATAGTAAGGTGGTTTTTTTTTGTTGAGAAGTAGATACAAACTCCCCAAATCCACTTTGTCTGAACTGCTGCCGGATTGTCATGCAAGGTGCTTGCGCAAAGACTGGATACATCCTTATTTGTTTCCAGTTCGTGTTTTAAATTTTCAAGACGTCGACTTGAGCTCATACAGGGTTGTTTGGGTCTGACTTGCGACGTTGTCCTTGCTCTTGTCCCGTGAGATGCTCTGTTTCTTGTTTCGCTCCGCGCAGAAAGGATGCGGGTACCACCTGGACTCTTCATGGTGGCCGTGATGCTGGGGGTGTGCTCCGTGATGGGGCTGCCGTGGTTTGTGGCTGCGACCGTCCTGTCCATCACCCACGTGAATAGCCTCAAAGTAGAGTCTGGCTGCTCAGCTCCAGGAGAACAGCCCAAGTTTCTGGGGATACGAGAGCAGAGAGTCACTGGCTTGATGATCTTTGTGCTCATGGGCTGCTCAGTCTTCTTCACTTCGGTGTTAAAGGTAAGAGGAAAATGGAAACCACCCAACAACCGCGAGCTTTTTGGAGGTTATGCAAAACTAGTCCCCTTTCTCCAGGCCTGAGAGTAGCTGTGGAGCAGAGGAGGAGGTGATCCCAAACCTTGGGGCTCGATCCGTGGGTGGGAACCACCCTCGGTTGCACTTTCCAGCCCTTCAGACCCCAGTTTGGCACGCTCGAGCCAAGCGAGCAAGCCAACTGCTTGGATTTTCAGATGTCTTTCAGGCCCACCCGTGTTTATGGGTTACGATGAAGCGTATTTAGAGCAGTACCTCTGCTCTTTCAACCAGGCAGCACGTTATCGGTTGCAATTTGTTCCCCCAGATGCCTCGGAACAGCCGTTCCCAGTAGCTAACGCGCTAAAACGCGCATGAAATCGTCCCCGTGGGCTTCCTTGCGTGTTGCCACAAGAACACGTACAAATGTTTTTCTACCGTCGCAGAACGCGGCATATGGTAGCATGGGCGAAATCACCTATTTTCCTCCAACCTTTCTGGAAAACAGGATTATTCTGATGAAGTGTAACTCAAAAGCTCAGCCTAAAGCAGAGCATTAAATCATTCGCACGCACAAAATCTCTGATGGTTAAAATGCGACACTTCTCTAACCCTGTGGAAGCTGGAAGGCTTTAGGCAATTTTAGGCAGGGACTGTAGAAGAGAGCGGTAATACTGAAAATGCAATTTGAAAACAAGAATGCACTAATTTCTGTATTTATTTTTGGAGTTTATACCAATGCCTGTGCTTTATGGCGTCTTTCTCTACATGGGTGTGTCGTCGCTCAGAGGAATTCAGGTACGGCCTCTTTTACAGCGTGTTGGGTCCCTGGTATTTCATCTCTATAGAAGCAGGTAAAAAAAGCAGTGGCATGGGGGAAAAACCCCTCTCCGAAAGCAAGCGATCAAAAAATTTTGTGTAAGAAAAAGATTGGAGGAGGCACAGGAGGTGTATATAGGGCGGGAGGACCGGGCAAGTTCAGGGCAGGTTAGGGAAAATGGGGGAATTCAGCGCGAAGGGAAGGCGATTTCTGTGGCTGGTGGAAATCCTTGCTGGGGGATTCAGCGTGCTGAGAAACGCGTGAGAACAGAATAACGGGGAATAATTGCAGTTCGGTGGGCAGCTCTCGCGGGCAAGCCGGTTTATAGATGGAGCGGGGGAAAATTGGGTGCTGCTCGCAGAGGAACGCGGTGGGATCCAGGATTTCTCATTGCAAGTGAGATCCCTGAACACTCCCTCCGCGTCTCCCCGGGGCCAGAAACTTCTCACTGTTATTTTACAGTTCTTCGATCGCTTGAAGCTGTTTGGGATGCCGGCGAAACACCAGCCGGATTTCATCTACCTGCGGCACGTCCCCTTGCGAAGGTGCATTGCTTCACCATGATCCAGCTGATCTGCCTCGTCCTGCTCTGGGCCATCAAGGTGTCGCGTGCCGCCATCATCTTCCCCATGATGGTAAGAGCCGGTGCTGCTCGGCGTCGGGGTGTTTGTAGCGTCGGAGCGAGCTGTGGCATCATCTCTGACCTCGCTGCATCTTCCTCTTATTCGTGAAGGTTTTGGCTCTCGTTTTTGTCCGGAAAGTGATGGATTTCTGCTTCTCGAAGCGAGAGCTCAGCTTTCTGGATGACCTTATGCCAGAAAGAAAGCAAGCAGAAGAAGTTGGACGATGCCAAAAAAATGAAAGCCAAAGAAGAAGAGGTGAAGCTTGCTGGGTGCTCGGGGCCGGGCGTCTCCCTCGGGCTGTGAGATTGCCTCTTTCTGCCACAGCTCGTCTTTAAATGTCGGGGCAAGATCAGAACTAAACAGAAAGGATCCTAATAGCCTGGATCACACATCGTAACCTTTTATCCTAAATTAGCAGTGAGCTTAACACTTGACTAGAGGTATAATTTTAAAAATGAGTCCT